>NC_088423.1:1121375-1413875 GCF_034236695.1 Oncorhynchus nerka
GGCGGGATGCTCCGGCAGCGCAGGAGAGGAGAAAGGCTCTGGCTGCGCTAAACAGGCGAGGCGCACTGAAGGCCTGGTGCGTGGTGCTGGAACTGGTGGTACTGGATCGAGGACACGCACAGGAAGCCTGGTGCGGGGAGCTGCCACCGGAGGACTGGTATGTGAAGGTGGCACAGGATGGATTGGACCGTGAAGGTGTACTGGAGAGCCTGAGAGCAGGACTGGCACAGGACGTGCAAGGCTAGGTAGGTACACAGGAGGCCTAGTGCGTGAAGCTGGCACATTTTTCACCAGCCGACTAACACGCACCTCAGGACGAGTATGGAGCGCTGACCCAGGTGCCATCAAATCCCCGACAAGCTCCATCGGACGAATCTTGTACCTAAAGCACCAAGTTAGCAACTCCCTCATTACTCTCCACTCCACTTTCCCCATTAACTCCTTCACAGTCTCTGCTTCGCTCACCTCTAACACCGGCTCTGGTTCTGGTCTCCTCCTTGGCTCCTCACGATTAACAAGGAGAGTTGGCTCAGGTCTATCTCCTGACTCTGCCACTCTCCCTCTGAGCCCCCGCCAATACATTTTTGGGGCTGACTCACAGGCTTTCTTCTGCGCCGTCGTGATTGTTTCTCCAACTCCATTCTCCTATAACCCTCTTCGCACTGCTCCAGCGAATCCCAGGCGGGCTCCGGCACTCTCTCTGGGTCGACCGCCCACCTGTCTATTTCTTCCCACGTCGTATAGTCCCGATATTGTAGCTCCTGCTGCCGCTGTTGTTTCTCCTCATACCAGCGTCTCTCAGCTCTCGCCGCGTCTAGTTCTTCTTTGGGGCGGCGATATTCTCCCGGCTGATCCCAGGGTCCTTCTCCGAACAATTCATCCTCCTTTCGCTGCTCCTGCTGTCGCTGCCTGTTACCACGCCACTCGGTCCGTGTGTGGTGGGTGATTCTGTAACGACGTTCGTCTGTCGAAGGAGAGGACCGAAATGCAGCGTGGTGGTTACTCATGTTCTTTAATGAAAAAAATAGCGATACATGAAATAACTAAATAAATTCAAAACAAAAAACGGAACGTGAAAACCTAATTACAGCCTATCTGGTGAACACACACACAGAGACAGGAACAATCACCCACAAACACACAGTGAAACCCAGGCTACCTAAATATGGTTCCCAATCAGAGACAACGAGAATCACCTGACTCTGATTGAGAACCGCCTCAGGCAGCCAAGCCTATACAACACCCCTACTCAGCCGCGATCCCAAATACTACAAACCCCAATACGAAAATACAATAACCCCATGTCACACCCTGGCCTAAACAAATAATTAAAGAAAACACAAAATACTAAGACCAAGGCGTGACAAGCAGAGATAATGATTTATGATTTATGATGATTTCATCACATTCCCAGTGATTCAGAAGTTTATATACATATATTAGTATTTGGTAACATTGCCTTTAAATTGTTTAACGTGGGTCAAACATTTCGGGTAGCCTTCCACAAGCATCCCACAATAAATTGGGTGAATTTTGGCGCATTCCTCCTGACAGAGCTGGTGTAACTGGGTCAGGTTTGTAGGCATCCTTGCTTGCACATGCTTTTTCAGTTCTGCCCACACATTTTCTATAGAATTGAGGTCAGGGCTTTGTGATGGCCACTCCAATACCTTGACTTTGTTGTCCTTAAGCCATTTTGCTACAACTTTGGAAGTATGCTTGGGGTCATTGTCCATTTGGAAGAGCCATTTGCGACCAAGCTTTAACTTCCTGACTGTTGTCTTGATGTTGCTTCAATATATCCACATCATTTTCCTTCCACATTTTCCTCCTATTTTGTGAAGTGCACCAGTCCCTCCTGCAGCAAAGCATCCCCACAACATGATGTTGCCACCCCGGTGCTTCAAGGTTGGGATGGTGTTCTTTGGCTTGCAAGCGTCCCCCTTTTTCCTCCAAACATAATGATGGTCTTTATGGCCAGATAGCCAGAGGACATTTCACCAAAAAGTATGATCTTTGTCCCCATGTGCAGTTGCAAACCGTAGTCTGGCTTTTTTTATGGCGGTTGTGGAGCAGTGGCTTCTTCCTTGCTGAGCGGCCTTTCAGGTTATGTCGATATAGGACTTGTTTTACTAGGGATATAGATACTTTTGTACGTGTTTCCTCCAGCATCTTCACAAGGTCCTTTGCTGTTGTTCTGGGATTGATTTGCACTTTTCGCACCAAAGTACATTTGTCTCTACGAGACAGAACGCGTCTCCTTCCTGAGCAGTATGACGGCTGTGTGGTCCCATGGTGTTTATACTTGCGTACTATTGTTTGTGCAGATGAACGTGGTACCTTCAAGCATTTAGAAATTGCTCCCAAGGATGAACCAGACTTGTGGAGGTATACCATTTTTTTCTGAGGTCTTGGCTGATTTCTTTTGATTTTCCCATAATGTCAAGCAAAGAGGCACTGAGTTGAAGGTAGACCTTGAAATACATCCACAGGTACACCTCCAATTGACTCTAATTATATCAATTTGCCTATCAGGAACCTTTAAAGATATGTCATCATTTTCTGGAATTTTTCAAGTTGTTTTAAGGCATAGTCGACTTAGTCTATGTAAACTTCTGACCCATTGGATTTGTGATACAGTGAATTATAAGTGAAATAATGTCTGTAAACAATTGTTGGAATAATTACTTGTGTCATGCACAAAGTAGATGTCTTAACCGACTTGCCAAAACTATAGTTTAACAAGAAATGTGTGGAGTGGTTGGTAAACTAGTCTTAATGACTCCAACCTAAGTGTATGTAAACTTCCCACTTCAACTGTAGATCCATTAGGGTACGGGAGATGAGATAATCTGGTGACAGTAGAATTTAGAAATATTTAAGTTATTTTCCGTTAACAATTTCTTGTTTTCCGTTTTGTTTAATTAAAAAACAAGTCCTTAGTACCGTAATTTCCGGACTATAAGCCGCTACTTTATTCCCACACTTTGACCCTCGCGGTTTATACAATGACGCGGCTAATTTATGGATTTTTCCCGCTTTCACAAGATTCATGCTGCCAAAAAACTGAGCACTGTCACATAATGTGACGTAAATCGAGCACGCTCAAACTTCCCATCATTCTGATTACGGTAGTAATTTTGTCACCCTCATCATGGCAAAGACACGGAGAAATGCATATGATGCAGCTTTGAAGTTGAAAGCGATAAATCTGTCTGTGGGAAAAGGAAATAGCCTTAATGAGTCGATGATAAGACGTTGGAAACAGCAGCGTGAGGAACTGACTCAGTGCAGAAAGACAACAAAAGCTTTCAGAGGGAAGAAAAGCAGATGGCCCAAAGTATTTGCAGCCACTCGACATCAGTGTAAATCGTGCATTTAAGGTGGCGCTCCTTGTTCAGTGGGAGGCTTGGATGACAAGTGGGGAGAAATCCTTCACTAAAACGGCCCGCTGGCGAAGAGCATCTTATGGTCAAGTCTGCCAGTGGGTCCTGACAGCGTGGAGCATTGTAAAAAAATCCACTATCATCAACGGGTTTCGAAAGGCTGGACTGCTGCGTGTTGAAGGGGCAGCATGAGCTCAGCGGGGAATTTGCCTCCGGATGAAAGTGACGAGAGCGACAATGAAAACGATCCAACATCGGATGAAGCAATTCTGAGGCTATTCAACTCCGACACCGAAGGAGATGACTTCAGTGGTTTCAGTGCACAGGAGGAGGAAGATGGTGACCAATGACTTTCTTGGTAGGCTACTGTTTTAATTTTTGTTACAAGCCGTGTTTTGTAAAGCCTATTTATTTTTGTTACAAGCCGTTTTTCGTAAAGCCTATTTATTTTTGTTACAAGCCGTGTTTCGTTTAAAGGCTGTGTAAAGGTCATTTGTTTCAATGTACCGGTAGGCACCTGCGGCTTATAGACATGTGCGGCTTATTTATGTACAAAATACATATTTTTTTATAATTCAGTGGGTGTGGTTTATATTCAGGTGCGCTTAATAGTCCAGCAATTACGGTAGGTTTCCCTTTCCCTGCTTCATTGAAATCTGGTTCAAAAGAAATGTGTCTGGTGTCTTTCTTCTCCTGGCCAAGCATTAGCCAGGAGCCTATCTGTAAAGGGTTTGTAAATGGTCTACTCCAGGCTTTTGCAATCATGCTTTTACATTATTCACCATCCACACAGACCTACCGGCAGTGCATACTCCATACGGCTTGTATCCTTCCCCATTTCCAAAGACCGCCTCTTGTCCGGTTACCAAAGACATAGGCTATGTAAGTGATTTAGTCCTATAACACCATTTTAACAGTAGTCCTAGGCTATATACATCTTACTGAGAACATGCCTCTGACATACAATACCATTTAAGGACCTAGTAGTTTTTATAGGGCTCTGGTCAAAAGTAGTGCACTTACATAGGGCTTTGGTCAAAAATAGTGCACTACATATGGCTTTGGTCAATAATAGTGCACTACATAGGCTTCTGGTCAACAGTAGTGCACCACATAGGGCTTTGGCCAAAAGTAGTGCACTACATAGGGCTTTGGTCAAAAGTAGTGCACTACATAGGGCTTTAGTCAAAAATAGTGCACTACATAGGGCTTTGGTCAAAAATAGTGCACTACATATGGCTTTGCTCAATAATAGTGCACTACATAGGCTTCTGGTCAACAGTAGTGCACCACATATGGCTTTGGCCAAAAGTAGTGCACTACATAGGGCTTTGGTCAAAAGTAGTGCACTACATAGGGCTTTGGTCAACAGTAGTGCACTACATAGGGCTTTGGTCAATAATAGTGCGCTACATAGGCTTCTGGTCAACAGTAGTGCACTACATAGGGCTTTGGCCAAAAGTAGTGCACTACATAGGGCTTTGGTCAAAATTAGTGCACTACATAGAGCTTTGGTCAAAAGTAGTGCACTACATAGGGCTTTGGCCAAAAGTAGTGGACTACATAGGGCTTTGGTCAAAAGTAGTGCACTACATAGGGCTTTAGTCAAAAATAGTGCACTACATAGGGCTTTGGTCAAAAATAGTGCACTACATATGGCTTTGGTCAATAATAGTGCACTACATAGGCTTCTGGTCAACAGTAGTGCACCACATATGGCTTTGGCCAAAAGTAGTGCACTACATAGGGCTTTGGTCAAAAGTAGTGCACTACATAGGGCTTTGGCCAAAAGTAGTGCACTACATAGGGCTATGGTCAAAAGTAGTGCACTACATAGGCTTCTGGTCAACAGTAGTGCACCACATAGGGCTTTGGCCAAATGTAGTGCACTACATAGGGCTTTGGTCAACAGTAGTGCACTACATAGGGCTTTGGTCAATAATAGTGCACTACATAGGCTTTGGCCAAAAGTAGTGCACTACATAGGGCTTTGGCCAAAAGTAGTGCACTACATAGGGCTTTGGCCAAAAGTAGTGCACTACATAGGGCTTTGGTCAAAAGTAGTGCACTACATAGGGCTTTGGTCAAAAGTAGTGCACTACATAGGGCTTTGGTCAAAAATAGTGCACTACATAGGGCTTTGGTCAAAAATAGTGCACTTACATAGGGCTTTGGTCAAAAATAGTGCACTTACATAGGGCTTTGGTCAAAAATAGTGCACAACATAGGGCTCTGGTCAAAAGTAGTGCACTACATAGAGAATACGGTGCCATTTGGGATGTAACCTACTTCCTTGTAACCTCTCTTGAAAACAACTGCTTGCAGTAAAATCGAGTCATCAGCCGGAGAGTGGCGTAAAATATCTCCCTCTCTCATCCCAGATTCAGATTCACTCACGTGTTCAGGGTAACAGGTGTGATTGTTGTTCAGATTCAGAGTGTTTAATAGTCACATGTTCAGGGTTACAGGTGTGATTGTTGTTCAGATTCAGAGTGTTTAATAGTCACATGTTCAGGGTTACAGGTGGGATTGTTGTTCAGATTCAGAGTGTTTAATAGTCACATGTTCAGGGTTACAGGTGTGATTGTTGTTCAGATTCAGAGTGTTTAATAGTCACATGTTCAGGGTTACAGGTGTGATTGTTGTTCAGATTCAGAGTGTTTAATGGTCACATGTTCAGGGTTACAGGAGGGATTGTTGTTCAGATTCAGAGGGTTTAATAGTCACATGTTCAGGCTTACAGGTGTGATTGTTGTTCAGATTCAGAGTGTTTAATAGTCACATGTTCAGGCTTACAGGTGTGATTGTTGTTCAGATTCAGAGTGTCTAATAGTCACATGTTCAGGTGTGATTGCAGGGTACATTTATCGCCCTCCAGGTTCCCTCGGAGAGTTCATCAATGAGCTTGATGCCTTGATAAGCTCCTTTCCTGAGGACGGCTCACCTCTCACAGTTCTGGGCGACTTTAACCTCCCCACGCCTACGTTTGACTCATTCCTCTCTGCCTCCTTCTTTCCACTCCTCTCCTCTTTTGACCTCACCCTCTCACCTTCCCCCCCTACTCACAAGGCAGGAAATACGCTCGACCTCATCTTTACTAGATGCTGTTCTTCCACTAACCTCGTTGCAACTCCCCTCCAAGTCTCCGACCACTACCTTGTATCCTTTTCCCTCTCGCTCTCATCCAACACTTCCCACACTGCCCCTACTCGGATGGTATCGCGCCGTCCCAACCTTCGCTCTCTCTCCCCCGCTACTCTCTCCTCTTCCATCCTATCATCTCTTCCCTCTGCTCAAACCTTCTCCAACCTATCTCCTGATTCTGCCTCCTCAACCCTCCTCTCCTCCCTTTCTGCATCCTTTGACTCTCTATGTCCCCTATCCTCCAGGCCGGCTCGGTCCTCCCCTCCCGCCTCCGTGGCTCGACGACTCATTGCGAGCTCACAGAACAGGGCTCCGGGCAGCCGAGCGGAAATGGAGGAAAACTCGCCTCCCTGCGGACCTGACATCCTTTCACTCCCTCCTCTCTACATTTTCCTCTTCTCTCTCTGCTGCTAAAGCCACTTTCTACCACTCTAAATACCAAGCATCTGCCTCTAACCCTAGGAAGCTCTTTGCAACCTTCTCCTCCCTCCTGAATCCTCCTCCCCTCCCCCCTCCTCCCTCTCTGCAGATGACTTCACAACCATTTTGAAAAGAAGGTCGACGACATCCGATCCTCGTTTGCTAAGTCAAACGACACCGCTGGTTCTGCTCACACTGCCCTACCCTGTGCTCTGACCTCTTTCTCCCCTCTCTCCAGATGAAATCTCGCGTCTTGTGACGGCCGGCCGCCCTACAACCTGCCCGCTTGACCCTATCCCCTCCTCTCTTCTCCAGACCATTTCCGGAGACCTCCTCCCTTACCTCACCTCGCTCATCAACTCATCCCTGACCGCTGGCTACGTCCCTTCCGTCTTCAAGAGAGCGAGAGTTGCACCCCTTCTGAAAAACCTACACTCGATCCCTCCGATGTCAACAACTACAGACCAGTATCCCTTCTTTCTTTTCTCTCCAAAACTCTTGAACGTGCCGTCCTTGGCCAGCTCTCCCGCTATCTCTCTCAGAATGACCTTCTTGATCCAAATCAGTCAGGTTTCAAGTCTAGTCATTCAACTGAGACTGCTCTTCTCTGTATCACGGAGGTGCTCCGCACTGCTAAAGCTAACTCTCTCTCCTCTGCTCTCATCCTTCTAGACCTATCGGCTGCCTTCGATACTGTGAACCATCAGATCCTCCTCTCCACCCTCTCCGAGTTGGGCATCTCCGGCGCGCCCACGCTTGGATTGCGTCCTACCTGACAGGTCGCTCCTACCAGGTGGCGTGGCGAGAATCCGTCTCCACACCACGTGCTCACCACTGGTGTCCCCCAGGGCTCTGTTCTAGGCCCTCTCCTATTCTCGCTATACACCAAGTCACTTGGCTCTGTCATAACCTCACATGGTCTCTCCTATCATTGCTATGCAGACGACACACAATTAATCTTCTCCTTTCCCCCTTCTGATGACCAGGTGGCTAATCGCATCTCTGCATGTCTGGCAGACATATCCGTGTGGATGACGGATCACCACCTCAAGCTGAACCTCGGCAAGACGGAGCTGCTCTTCCTCCCGGGGAAGGACTGCCCGTTCCATGATCTCGCCATCACGGTTGACAACTCCATTGTGTCCTCCTCCCAGAGCGCTAAGAACCTTGGCGTGATCCTGACAACACCCTGTCGTTCTCAACTAACATCAAGGCGGTGGCCCGTTCCTGTAGGTTCATGCTCTACAACATCCGCAGAGTACGACCCTGCCTCACACAGGAAGCGGCGCAGGTCCTAATCCAGGCACTTGTCATCTCCCGTCTGGATTACTGCAACTCGCTGTTGGCTGGGCTCCCTGCCTGTGCCATTAAACCCCTACAACTCATCCAGAACGCCGCAGCCCGTCTGGTGTTCAACCTTCCCAAGTTCTCTCACGTCACCCCGTTCCTCCGCTCCCTCCACTGGCTTCCAGTTGAAGCTCGCATCCGCTACAAGACCATGGTGCTTGCCTACGGAGCTGTGAGGGGAACGGCACCTCAGTACCTCCAGGCTCTGATCAGGCCCTACACCCAAACAAGGGCACTGCGTTCATCCACCTCTGGCCTGCTCGCCTCCCTACCACTGAGGAAGTACAGTTCCCGCTCAGCCCAGTCAAAACTGTTCGCTGCTCTGGCCCCCCAATGGTGGAACAAACTCCCTCACGACGCCAGGACAGCGGAGTCAATCACCACCTTCCGGAGACACCTGAAACCCCACCTCTTTAAGGAATACCTAGGATAGGATAAAGTAATCCTCTCACCCCCTCCCCTGAAAAGATTTAGATGCACTACTGTTCCACTGGAGGTCATAAGGTGAATGCACCAATTTGTAAGTCGCTCTGGATAAGAGCGTCTGCTAAATGACTTAAATGTAAATGTAAATGTACAGTAGAAATCTTAGGCTCTGAGCTCCAACATGCAGGACCAAGTGAAATAAATCATGAACATGGTCCTAAATACAATATAAATATCAGTGTAAATTCAGAACTGTAGCAGGGATGATGAATACATGTCCATTAGGGTGCAGGCAGAGTAAAGACTATGACCATAGGGGGAGCAGCATGACCATTGAGGAGGTGGGGGCAGAGTAAAGACTATGACCATAGGGGGAGCAGCATGACCATTGAGGAGGTGGGGGCAGAGTAAAGACTATGACCATAGGGGGAGCAGCATGACCATTGAGGAGGTGGGGGCAGAGTAAAGACTATGAACATAGGGGAGCAGCATGACCATTGAGGAGGTGGGGGCAGAGTAAAGACTATGACCATAGGGGAGCAGCATGACCATTGAGGAGGTGGAGGCAGAGTAAAGACTATGACCATTGAGGAGGTGGGGGCAGAGTAAAGACTATGACCATAGGGGAGTAGCATGACCATTGAGGAGGTGGGGGCAGAGTAAAGACTATGACCATAGGGGAGCAGCATGACCATTGAGGAGGTGGGGGCAGAGTAAAGACTATGACCATAGGGGAGCAGCATGACCATTGAGGAGGTGGAGGCAGAGTAAAGACTATGACCATAGGGGAGTAGCATGACCATTGAGGAGGTGGGGGCAGAGTAAAGACTATGACCATAGGGGGAGCAGCATGACCATTGAGGAGGTGGGGGCAGAGTAAAGACTATGACCATAGGGGGAGTAGCATGACCATTGAGGAGGTGGAGGAAGAGTAAAGACTATGACCATAGGGGGAGCAGCATGACCATTGAGGAGGTGGGGGCAGAGTAAAGACTATGACCATAGGGGAGCAGCATGACCATTGAGGAGGTGCAGGCAGAGTAAAGACTATGACCATTGAGGAGGTGGGGGCAGAGTAAAGACTATGACCATAGGGGGAGTAGCATGACCATTGAGGAGGTGGAGGAAGAGTAAAGACTATGACCATAGGGGGAGCAGCATGACCATTGAGGAGGTGGAGGCAGAGTAAAGACTATGACCATTGGGGGAGCAGCATGACCATTGAGGAGGTGGGGGCAGAGTAAAGACTATGACCATAGGGGGAGCAGCATGACCATTGAGGAGGTGGGGGCAGAGTAAAGACTATGACCATAGGGGGAGCAGCATGACCATTGAGGAGGTGGGGGCAGAGTAAAGACTATGACCATAGGGGGAGCAGCATGACCATTGAGGAGGTGGAGGCAGAGTAAAGACTATGACCATAGGGGGAGTAGCATGACCATTGAGGAGGTGGAGGAAGAGTAAAGACTATGACCATAGGGGGAGCAGCATGACCATTGAGGAGGTGGAGGCAGAGTAAAGACCATTGGGGGAGCAGACCATTGGGGGAGCAGACATGACCATTGAGGAGGTGGGGGCAGAGGAAAGACTATGACCATAGGGGAGCAGCATAACCATTGAGGAGGTGGGGGCAGAGTAAAGACTATGACCATAGGGGAGCAGCATGACCATTGAGGAGGTGGGGGCAGAGTAAAGACTATGACCATAGGGGAGCAGCATGACCATTGAGGAGGTGGGGGTGAGAGTAAAGACTATGACCATAGGGGGAGCAGATGACCATTGAGGAGGTGAGGGCAGAATAAAGACTATGACCATAGGGGAGCAGCATGACCATTGAGGAGGTGGGGGCAGAGTAAAGACTATGACCATAGGGGGAGCAGCATGACCATTGAGGAGGTGGAGGCAGAGTAAAGACTATGACCATATGGGGAGCAGCATGACCATTGAGGAGGTGGGGGCAGAGTAAAGACTATGACCATAGGGGGAGTAGCATGACCATTGAGGAGGTGGGGGCAGAGTAAAGACTATGACCATATGGGGAGCAGCATGACCATTGAGGAGGTGGGGGCAGAGTAAAGACTATGACCATAGGGGGAGTAGCATGACCATTGAGGAGGTGTAGGAAGAGTAAAGACTATGACCATATGGGGAGCAGCATGACCATTGAGGAGGTGGGGGCAGAGTAAAGACTATGACCATAGGGGGAGTAGCATGACCATTGAGGAGGTGGGGGCAGAGTAAAGACTATGACCATATGGGGAGCAGCATGACCATTGAGGAGGTGGGGGCAGAGTAAAGACTATGAACATAGGGGGAGTAGCATGACCATTGAGGAGGTGGAGGAAGAGTAAAGACTATGACCATAGGGGGAGCAGCATGACCATTGAGGAGGTGGGGGGCAGAGTAAAGACTATGACCATATGGGGAGCAGCATGACCATTGAGGAGGTGGGGGCAGAGTAAAGACTATGACCATATGGGGAGCAGCATGACCATTGAGGAGGTGGGGGCAGAGTAAAGACTATGACCATAGGGGGAGCAGCATGACCATTGAGGAGGTGGGGGCAGAGTAAAGACTATGACCATAGGGGGAGCAGCATGACCATTGAGGAGGTGGGGGCAGAGTAAAGACTATGACCATAGGGGGATCAGCATGACCATTGAGGAGGTGGGGGCAGAGTAAAGACTATGACCATAGGGGGAGCAGCATGACCATTGAGGAGGTGCAGGCAGAGTAAAGATATGACCATATGGGGAGCAGCATGACCATTGAGGAGGTGCAGGCAGAGTAAAGACTATGACCATTGAGGAGGTGGAGGCAGAGTAAAGACTATGACCATAGGGGGAGTAGCATGACCATTGAGGAGGTGGAGGAAGAGTAAAGACTATGACCATAGGGGGAGCAGCATGACCATTGAGGAGGTGGGGGCAGAGTAAAGACTATGACCATAGGGGGAGCAGCATGACCATTGAGGAGGTGGAGGCAGAGTAAAGACTATGACCATAGGGGGAGCAGCATGACCATTGAGGAGGTGGAGGCAGAGTAAAGACTATGACCATATTGGGGGTGGGGGCAGAGTAAAGACTAGCATGACCATGACCATGAGGAGGTGGGGGCAGAGTAAAGACTATGACCATAGGGGAGTAGCATGACCATTGAGGAGGTGGGGGCAGAGTAAAGACTATGACCATAGGGGGGAGAGCATGACCATTGAGGAGGTGGGGGAAGAGTAAAGACTAGACCAGCATGACCATTGAGGAGGTTGGGGAGCAGAGTAAAGACTATGACCATATGGGGAGCAGCATGACCATTGAGGAGGTGGGGGCAGAGTAAAGACTATGACCATATGGGGAGCAGCATGACCATTGAGGAGGTGCAGGCAGAGTAAAGACTATGACCATATGGGGAGCAGCATGACCATTGAGGGGGTGGGGGCAGAGTAAAGACTATGACCATATGGGGAGCAGCATGACCATTGAGGAGGTGCAGGCAGAGTAAAGACTATGACCATTGAGGAGGTGGGGGCAGAGTAAAGACTATGACCATAGGGGGAGTAGCATGACCATTGAGGAGGTGGAGGAAGAGTAAAGACTATGACCATAGGGGAGCAGCATGACCATTGAGGAGGTGGGGGCAGAGGACAGAGTAAAGACCATTGAGGAGGTGGAGGCAGAGTAAAGACTATGACCATAGGGGAGCAGCATGACCATTGAGGAGGTGGAGGAGAGTAAAGACTATGACCATAGGGGGAGCAGCATGACCATTGAGGAGGTGGGGGCAGAGTAAAGACTATGACCATAGGGGAGCAGCATGACCATTGAGGAGGTGGGGGCAGAGTAAAGACTATGACCATAGGGGGAGTAGCATGACCATTGAGGAGGTGGAGGAAGAGTAAAGACTATGACCATAGGGGGAGCAGCGTGACCATTGAGGAGGTGGGGGCAGAGTAAAGACTATGACCATATGGGGAGCAGCATGACCATTGAGGAGGTGGGGGCAGAGTAAAGACTATGACCATATGGGGAGCAGCATGACCATTGAGGAGGTGGGGGCAGAGTAAAGACTATGACCATATGGGGAGCAGCATGACCATTGAGGAGGTGCGGGCAGAGTAAAGACTATGACCATAGGGGAGCAGCATGACCATTGAGGAGGTGGGGGCAGAGTAAAGACTATGACCATAGGGGAGCAGCATGACCATTGAGGAGGTGGGGGCAGAGTAAAGACTATGACCATAGGGGAGCAGCATGACCATTGAGGAGGTGGGGGCAGAGTAAAGACTATGACCATTGGGGAGCAGCATGACCATTGAGGAGGTGGGGGCAGAGTAAATACTATGACCATAGGGGGAGCAGCATGACCATTGAGGAGGTGGGGGCAGAGTAAAGACTATGACCATTGGGGAGTAGCATGACCATTGAGGAGGTGGGGGCAGAGTAAAGACTATGACCATAGGGGGACTAGCATGACCATTGAGGAGGTGGGGGCAGAGTAAAGACTATGACCATTGGGGGAGCAGCATGACCATTGAGGAGGTGGGGGCAGAGTAAAGACTATGACCATTGGGGGAGCAGCATGACCATTGAGGAGGTGGGGGCAGAGTAAAGACTATGACCATAGGGGAGCAGCATGACCATTGAGGAGGTGGAGGCAGAGTAAAGACTATGACCATAGGGGAGCAGCATGACCATTGAGGAGTTGGGGGCAGAGTAAAGACTATGACCATAGGGGAGCAGCATGACCATTGAGGAGTTGGGGGCAGAGTAAAGACTATGACCATAGGGGAGCAGCATGACCATTGAGGAGGTGGGGGCAGAGTAAAGACTATGACCATTGGGGGAGCAGCATGACCATTGAGGAGTTGGGGGCAGAGTAAAGACTATGACCATTGGGGGAGCAGCATGACCATTGAGGAGGTGGGGGCAGAGTAAAGACTATGACCATTGGGGGAGCAGCATGACCATTGAGGAGGTGGGGGCAGAGTAAAGACTATGACCATTGAGGAGGTGGGGGCAGAGTAAAGACTATGACCATAGGGGGAGCAGCATGACCATTGAGGAGTTGGGGGGACCAAGTCCAATAAAAACGATATTATAACAGTAGTTATAATAATCCAGGACTGGATGCAGAGCTGATTGTTTATTAATGTGTCCTTGAGAGAAGCCATTATTTACCACACAATTATCTTCATAGTCTCATTTGCTATTTCTATTTTTAAACTGTAGTTATAGATTTTCTGTGTTCGTGCGTTTGTGTGCTAAAGCATACAAAAATTACAAGATCAAATTAAAGATTTTAAAACAACCAAAAAGCAAGGAACTGTATTATTTAAAACCCACTCAAAATGTATATTTCTTATGTGCAGAGTACCTAAATATTTTATAGCTACAGAATTCGACAGCCCCCTGAGACCAAACCTTGTCTTCCGAAACAAAGGAGTGTCTATCCCACCTATTCTCCTTATAGTGCACTACTGTTGACCTACCTCAGCATTCATATCACTTGACAAACAGTGGCATCCTCACAGACACTGCTCCTGAAACTAAGTGGAAAGTGTCAACTTGATGCAGTTTATATGATTGGCATCCATAATGCATGGGTGGAGAAATTGTACCCAGTATGAGGAGAATCCAGAGATGGATAGATGGTGCCCTGTGTGAGGAGAATCCATAGAGATGGATAGATGGTGCCCTGTGTGAGGAGAATCCATAGATGGATAGATGGTGCCCTGTGTGAGGAGAATCCATAGAGATGGATAGATGAAACACTGTGTGAGGAGAATCCATAGAGATGGATAGATGGTGCCCTGTGTGAGGAGAATCCATAGATGGATAGATGGTGCCCTGTGTGAGGAGAATCCATAGAGATGGATAGATGGTACCCTGTGTGAGGATAATCCATAGAGATGGATAGATGGTGCCCTGTGTGAGGAGAATCCATAGAGATGGATAGATGGTACCCTGTGTGAGGAGAATTCATAGAGATGGATAGATGGTGCCCTGTGTGAGGAGAATCCATAGAGATGGATAGATGGTGCCCTGTGTGAGGAGAATCCATAGATGGATAGATGGTGCCCTGTGTGAGGAGAATTCATAGAGATGGATAGATGGTGCCTTGTGTGAGGAGGATTCATAGATGGATAGATGGTGCCCTGTGTGAGGAGAATCCATTGATGGATAGATGGTGCCCTGTGTGAGGAGAATCCATTGATGGATAGATGGTGCCCTGTGTGAGGAGTATTCATAGAGATGGATAGATGGTACCCTGTGTGAGGAGAATTCATAGAGATGGATAGATGGTACCCTGTGTGAGGAGAATTCATAGAGATGGATAGATGGTGCCTTGTGTGAGGAGGATTCATAGAGATGGATAGATGGTACCCTGTGTGAGGAGAATTCATAGAGATGGATAGATGGTGCCATGTGAGGAGAATCCATAGAGATGGATAGATGGTACCCTGTGTGAGGAGAATCCATAGAGATGGATAGATGGTGCCCTGTGTGAGGAGAATCCAGAGATGGATAGATGGTGCCCTGTGTGAGGAGAATTCATAGAGATGGATAGATGGTACCCTCTGTGAGGAGAATCCATAGAGATGGATAGATGGTGCCCTGTGTGAGGAGAATTCATAGAGATGGATAGATGGTACCCTCTGTGAGGAGAATCCATAGAGATGGATAGATGGTGCCCTGTGTGAGGAGAATCCATAGATGGATAGATGGTGCCCTGTGTGAGGAGAATCCATAGATGGATAGATGGTGCCCTGTGTGAGGAGAATTCATAGAGATGGATAGATGGTGCCTTGTGTGAGGAGGATTCATAGATGGATAGATGGTGCCCTGTGTGAGGAGAATCCATAGATGGATAGATGGTGCCTTGTGTGAGGAGAATCCATAGAGATGGATAGATGGTGCCCTGTGTGAGGAGAATCCATAGATGGATAGATGGTGCCCTGTGTGAGGAGAATCCATAGATGGATAGATGAAACACTGTGTGAGGAGAATCCATAGAGATGGATAGATGGTGCCCTGTGTGAGGAGAATTCATAGAGATGGATAGATGGTGCCTTGTGTGAGGAGGATTCATAGATGGATAGATGGTGCCCTGTGTGAGGAGAATCCATAGATGGATAGATGGTGCCCTGTGTGAGGAGAATCCATAGAGATGGATAGATGGTGCCCTGTGTGAGGAGTATTCATGGAGATGGATAGATGGTACCCTGTGTGAGGAGAATTCATAGAGATGGATAGATGGTACCCTGTGTGAGGAGAATTCATAGAGATGGATAGATGGTGCCTTGTGTGAGGAGGATTCATAGAGATGGATAGATGGTAGCCTGTGTGAGGAGAATTCATAGAGATGGATAGATGGTGCCATGTGAGGAGAATCCATAGAGATGGATAGATGGTACCCTGTGTGAGGAGAATCCATAGAGATGGATAGATGGTGCCCTGTGTGAGGAGAATCCAGAGATGGATAGATGGTGCCCTGTGTGAGGAGAATTCATAGAGATGGATAGATGGTACCCTCTGTGAGGATAATCCATAGAGATGGATAGATGGTGCCCTGTGTGAGGAGAATTCATAGAGATGGATAGATGGTACCCTCTGTGAGGAGAATCCATAGAGATGGATAGATGGTGCCCTGTGTGAGGAGAATTCATAGAGATGGATAGATGGTACCCTCTGTGAGGAGAATCCATAGAGATGGATAGATGACCAAAATAATGGTGTTCCAAAAAAGGTCCAATCACCAGGACCACAAATACAAATTCCATCTAGACACTGTTGCCCTAGAGCACACAAAAAACTATACATACCTTGGCCTAAACATCAGCGCCACAGGTAACTTCCACAAAGCTGTGAACGATCTGAGAGACAAGGCAAGAAGGGCATTCTATGCCATCAAAAGAAACATAAATTTCAACATACCAATTAGGATTTGGCTAAAAATACTTGAATCAGTCATAGAGCCCATTGCCCTTTATGGTTGTGAGGTCTGGGGTCCGCTCACCAACCAAGACTTCACAAAATGGGACAAACACCAAATTGAGACTCTGCACGCAGAATTCTGCAAAAATATCCTCAGTGTACAACGTAAAACACCAAATAATGCATGCAGAGCAGAATTAGGCCGATACCCACTAATTATCAAAATCCAGAAAAGAGCCGTTAAATTCTACAACCACCTAAAAGGAAGCGATTCACAAACCTTCCATAACAAAGCCATCACCTACAGAGAGATGAACCTGGAGAAGAGTCCCTAAGCAAGCTGGTCCTGGGGCTCTGTTCACAAACACAAACACACCCTACAGAGCCCCAGGACAACAGCACAATTAGACCCAACCAAATCATGAGAAAACAAAAAGATAATTACTTAACACATTGGAAAGAATTAACAAAAAAACAGAGCAAACTAGAATGCTATTTGGCCCTACACAGAGAGTACACAGCGGCAGAATACCTGACCACTGTGACTGACCCAAAATTAAGGAAAGCTTTGACTATGTACAGACTCAGTGAGCATAGCCTTGCTATTGAGAAAGGCTGCCGTAGGCAGACATGGCTCTCAAGAGAAGACAGGCTATGTGCTCACTGCCCACAAAATGAGGTGGAAACTGAGCTGCACTTCCTAACCTCCTGCCCAATGTATGACCATATTAGAGAGACATTTCCCCAGATTACACAGATCCACAAAGAATTCGAAAACAAATCCAATTTTGAAAAACTCCCATATCTTTGGGTGAAATTCCACAGTGTGCCATCACAGCAGCAAGATTTGTGACCTGTTGCCACGAGAAAAGGGCAACCAGTGAAGAACAAACACCATTGTAAATACAACTCATATTTATGCTTATTCATTTTATCTTGTGTCCTTTAACTATTTGTACATTGTATATATATATATATAATATGACATTTGTAATGTCTTTACTGTTTTGAAACTTCTGTATGTGTAATGTTTACTGTTAATTTTTGTTGTTTTTCACTTTATATATTCACTTTGTATGTTGTCTACCTCACTTGCTTTGGCAATGTTAACACATGTTTCCCATGCCAATAAAGCCCTTGAATTGAATTGAATTGAATTGAAATAGATGGTGCCCTGTGTGAGGAGAATCCATAGAGATGGATATGTGGTACCCTGTGTGAGGAGAATCCATAGAGATGGATATATGGTACCCTGTGTGAGGAGAATCCAGAGATGGATAGATGGTACCCTCTGTGAGGAGAATTCATAGAGATGGATAGATGGTACCCTGTGAGTAGAATTCATAGAGATGGATAGATGGTGCCTTGTGTGGAGAAGCCATAGAAATGTATAGATGGAACACTGTGTGAGGAGAATTCATAGATATGTATAGATGGAACACTGTCTGAGGAGAATTCATAGAGATGTATAGATGGAACACTGTGTGAGGAGAATCCATAGAGATGTATAGATGGTACCCTGTGTGAGGAGAATCCATAGAGATGTATGGACGGTACCCTGTGTGAGGAGAATCCATAGAGATGTATGGACGGTACCCTGTGTGAGGAGAATCCTTAGAGATGTATGGACGGTACCCTGTGTGAGGAGAATCCTTAGAGATGTATAGACGGTACCCTGTGTGAGGAGAATCCATAGAGATGTATAGATCTACATCTCAATGGGACTCAAAAATAAAATAAAATAAAAATAAAATAAAATTATAGGTGTAACGATTGTCGTCTGGAGAAGGAGAAGAGGACCAAAGTGCAGCGTGGTACATATTCATAATAATTTTTATAAATTCTGTAAGGTGCAACAACAACACTAAACAGAAAATAACTACCCACAACCCATAGTGCGAGAACAGGCTGCCATCAGAGACAACGATTTCCAGCTGCCTCTGATTGGGAACCATACCAGGCCAAACACATAGAAATAGAAAACATAGAACACAAAACATAGAATGCCCACCCCAACTCACGCCCTGACCAAACTAAAATAGAGACATAAAACAGGAACTAAGGTCAGAACGTGACATTAGGAGAATCTTTACACATGTACCAGAGTTACTCAACACAGTTTGTGTTGTTTAAAGTTGCTTGGGCTGCACATCCCATATCCATCTGCTCAGCACAAATGCACAAAAGACAACCTTGAACGCCCCCATTACATTGTGAGTTGGGGATGCAGCCAGCCAGGGCTCAGTTTGTGACAGCATCTGTCTTGGTCTAATTTAGCCCTGCCAGACTAACCGCCACAGCCGGTGGATTGGCCAACTGGCAGCCTGCTGTTAGTGTCCAAGGTGCAATCTGTGGATGTGGCTCAAATGGATCCTTATTCCCTATGTAGTGCACTACTTTTTACCAGGGCCTATAGGATGCACTCTATAGGGAATCGGCTGCCATTTAGGACACAACCTGTGTAATTAATTGATTGGATTTAAATAGCGTTTTTTTTTTTACCAACTGAGGTTCTCAAAGCTCTTTATATGGTAGGGGGAAACTCACCTCATCCACCACCAATGTGTAGCACCCACCTAGGTGACCCACCTGGGTGATGCACAGCGACCTTTTTTTGTGCCAGAACTCTCACCACACAGTAATTAGGTGGAGAGGTGAGGAGTGTACTGTTCTGCCACGTGACACTGCAGTATTCACTGGCTCCAGACTCTGAGCTTTGTTTTTTAGCAGAAGAGGTGAGTTTTTTACTTGGCTCCCTTCTGTATTCTGTTCCAAGGTCTCCAAGGTCACTGAGCTACCCAAGATAGACTCTGACCTTGCTCGCTAATTGCAAACTGACTCTGAAGCTGTAGGTCACGAAAGAAGGATTTTGTCCAGAGATTTTTAGTGCAGTGTTGCATTGAAGTATAGAGGAACATACAAACTCAAATATTGGATGAAAATCATGCAAACTTCAAGGCAAGTACTAGCAATCATGTTACACACACACATTCACCAAAATAAATGTGCAGATATAAAAATTGATATTTTCATATTGGGTAAAAACCTTCAGGGCTATTGAGATAAGGTTCTTCAAATCTATATTCATAAAGTGGCAGTATACAGTTTGTTGAATCTAACTGAAGTATCTCTATCTGACGTGAATGTGAAGCTCTGCATTTTGAATTTGACCTTTATCATAACAAGTATAGGGGTTGTGGAAACACAAGCACACATTACTCAGTGTTAAAATATCATACACTTCTCAGATACAGGAGGCACACACACACACACACGTACACACACACATAGACCTTGGTTTCCATGCCAACCGGTCTTGTCTGCGGCATTTATCTAATTAGGCTGAGTTGGGAATTCATCTTGCCTGACGATTCACCCCAAATCCAGACTCACCGTGGATAGAGACATTAGTTCAAGTTTCACGTTTTTATTAGTACAGTGAAAAGCCTTCTTGCTATTTCCTAACAATAGAGTAGTCAATATCAGTACCACTCTAAAAATATCAGTAGCTATATACAGGGTCTGTTCCAGTGTCAGTAGCTATATACAGGGTCAGTAGCTATATACAGGGTCTGTTCCAGTGTCAGTAGCTATATACAGGGTCAGTTCCAGTGTCAGTAGCTATATACAGTGTCTGTTCCACGGTCAGTAGCTATATACAGGGTCAGTTCCAGTGTCAGTAGCTATATACAGGGTCTGTTCCACGGTCAGTAGCTATATACAGGGTCTGTTCCAGTGTCAGTAGCTATATACAGGGTCAGTAGCTATATACAGGGTCAGTTCCAGTGTCAGTAGCTATATACAGGGTCTATTCCACGGTCAGTAGCTATATACAGGGTCTGTTCCAGTGTCAGTAGCTATATACAGGGTCAGTAGCTATATACAGCTATACAGGGTCAGTAGCTATATACAGGGTCAGTAGCTATATACAGGGTCTGTTCCAGTGTCAGTAGCTATGTACTACAGGGTCTGTTCCAGTGTCAGTAGCTATATACAGGGTCTGTTCCAGGGTCAGTAGCTATATACAGGGTCTGTTCCAGTGTCAGTAGCTATATACAGGGTCTGTTCCAGGGTCAGTAGCTATATACAGGGTCAGTTCCAGTGTCAGTAGCTATATACAGGGTCTGTTCCAGTGTCAGTAGCTATATACAGGGTCTGTTCCACGGTCAGTAGCTATATACAGGGTCTGTTCCAGGGTCAGTAGCTATATACAGGGTCTGTTCCAGGGTCAGTAGCTATATACAGGGTCAGTTCCAGTGTCAGTAGCTATATACAGGGTCAGGTCCAGTGTCAGTAGCTATATACAGGGTCAGTTACAGTGTCAGTAGCTATATACAGGGTCTGTTCCAGTGTCAGTAGCTATATACAGGGTCAGTAGCTATATACAGGGTCAGTAGCTATATACAGGGTCAGTTCCAGTGTCAGTAGCTATATACAGGGTCAGTTCCACTCAGTCAGGGTAGTAGCTATATACAGTTCCAGGGTCTGTATATACAGGGTCTGTTCAGGGTCAGTAGCTATATACAGGGTCTGTTCCAGGGTCAGTAGCTATATACAGGGTCAGTTCCAGGTCAGTCTGTTCCAGTGTCAGTAGCTATATACAGGGTCTGTTCCAGTGTCAGTAGCTATATACAGGGTCTGTTCCAGTGTCAGTAGCTATATACAGGGTCTGTTCCAGGGTCAGTAGCTATATACAGGGTCTGTTCCAGTGTCAGTAGCTATATACAGGGTCTGTTCCAGGGTCAGTAGCTATATACAGGGTCTGTTCCAGTGTCAGTAGCTATATACAGGGTCTGTTCCAGGGTCAGTAGCTATATACAGTTCTGTTCAGTGTCAGTAGCTATATACAGGGTCTGTTCCAGTGTCAGTAGCTATATACAGGGTCAGTTCCAGTGTCAGTAGCTATATACAGGGTCAGTTCCAGTGTCAGTAGCTATATACAGTCAGTAGCTATATACAGGGTCAGTTCCAGTGTCAGTAGCTATATAGGGTCTGTTCAGTGTCAGTAGCTATATACAGGGTCAGTTCCAGTGTCAGTAGCTATATACAGGGTCAGTTCCAGTGTCAGTAGCTATATACAGGGTCAGTTACAGTGTCAGTAGCTATATACAGGGTCTGTTCCAGGGTCAGTAGCTATATACAGGGTCAGTAGCTATATACAGGGTCTGTTCCAGTGTCAGTAGCTATATACAGGGTCTGTTCCACGGTCAGTAGCTATATACAGGGTCTGTTCCACGGTCAGTAGCTATATACAGGGTCTGTTCCAGGGTCAGTAGCTATATACAGGGTCAGTTCCAGTGTCAGTAGCTATATACAGGGTCAGTTCCAGTGTCAGTAGCTATATACAGGGTCAGTTACAGTGTCAGTAGCTATATACAGGGTCTGTTCCAGTGTCAGTAGCTATATACAGGGTCAGTAGCTATATACAGGGTCAGTAGCTATATACAGGGTCAGTTCCAGTGTCAGTAGCTATATACAGGGTCAGTAGCTATATACAGGGTCTGTTCCAGTGTCAGTAGCTATATACAGGGTCAGTAGCTATATACAGGGTCAGTTACAGTGTCAGTAGCTATATACAGGGTCTGTTCCAGGGTCAGTAGCTATATACAGGGTCAGTAGCTATATACAGGGTCTGTTCCAGTGTCAGTAGCTATATACAGGGTCTGTTCCAGGGTCAGTAGCTATATACAGGGTCTGTTCCAGTGTCAGTAGCTATATACAGGGTCTGTTCCACGGTCAGTAGCTATATACAGGGTCTGTTCCAGGGTCAGTAACTATATACAGGGTCTGTTCCAGGGTCAGTAGCTATATACAGGGTCAGTTCCAGTGTCAGTAGCTATATACAGGGTCAGTTCCAGTGTCAGTAGCTATATACAGGGTCAGTTACAGTGTCAGTAGCTATATACAGGGTCTGTTCCAGTGTCAGTAGCTATATACAGGGTCAGTAGCTATATACAGGGTCAGTAGCTATATACAGGGTCAGTAGCTATATACAGGGTCAGTAGCTATATACAGGGTCAGTTCCAGTGTCAGTAGCTATATACAGGGTCAGTTCCACTGTCAGTAGCTATATACAGGGTCTGTTCCAGGGTCAGTAGCTATATACAGGGTCTGTTCCAGGGTCAGTAGCTATATACAGGGTCAGTTCCAGTGTCAGTAGCTATATACAGGGTCTGTTCCAGTGTCAGTAGCTATATACAGGGTCTGTTCCAGTGTCAGTAGCTATATACAGGGTCTGTTCCAGTGTCAGTAGCTATATACAGGGTCTGTTCCAGGGTCAGTAGCTATATACAGGGTCAGTTACAGTGTCAGTAGCTATATACAGGGTCTGTTCCAGGTCAGTAGCTATATACAGGGTCAGTACAGGGTCAGTAGCTATATACAGGGTCAGTTCCAGTGTCAGTAGCTATATACAGGGTCAGTAGCTATATACAGGGTCAGTTACAGTGTCAGTAGCTATATACAGGGTCTGTTCCAGTGTCAGTAGCTATATACAGGGTCTGTTCCAGTGTCAGTAGCTATATACAGGGTCTGTTCCAGTGTCAGTAGCTATATACAGGGTCTGTTCCAGGGTCAGTAGCTATATACAGGGTCTGTTCCACGGTCAGTAGCTATATACAGGATCTGTTCCAGGGTCAGTAGCTATATACAGGGTCAGTAGCTATATACAGTGTCAGTTCCAGGGTCAGTAGCTATATACAGGGTCAGTAGCTATATACAGGGTCAGTTCCAGGGTCAGTAGCTATATACAGGGTCTGTTCCAGGGTCAGTAGCTATATACAGGGTCAGTAGCTATATACAGTGTCAGTTCCAGGGTCAGTAGCTATATACAGGGTCTGTTCCAGGGTCAGTTGCTATATACAGGGTCAGTAGCTATATACAGGGTCAGTAGCTATATACAGGGTCAGTTCCAGTGTCAGTAGCTATATACAGGGTCAGTAGCTATATACAGGGTCAGTTACAGTGTCAGTAGCTATATACAGGGTCTGTTCCAGGGTCAGTAGCTATATACAGGGTCAGTAGCTATATACAGGGTCTGTTCCAGTGTCAGTAGCTATATACAGGGTCTGTTCCACGGTCAGTAGCTATATACAGGGTCTGTTCCACGGTCAGTAGCTATATACAGGGTCTGTTCCAGGGTCAGTAGCTATATACAGGGTCTGTTCCAGTGTCAGTAGCTATATACAGGGTCAGTTCCAGTGTCAGTAGCTATATACAGGGTCAGTTACAGTGTCAGTAGCTATATACAGGGTCTGTTCCAGTGTCAGTAGCTATATACAGGTTCAGTAGCTATATACAGGGTCAGTAGCTATATACAGGGTCAGTAGCTATATACAGGGTCTGTTCCAGTGTCAGTAGCTATATACAGGGTCAGTAGCTATATACAGGGTATGTTCCAGTGTCAGTAGCTATATACAGGGTCAGTAGCTATATACAGGGTCAGTTCCAGTGTCAGTAGCTATATACAGGGTCAGTTACAGTGTCAGTAGCTATATACAGGGTCAGTAGCTATATACAGGGTCTGTTCCAGTGTCAGTAGCTATATACAGGGTCTGTTCCAGGGTCAGTAGCTATATACAGGGTCTGTTCCACGGTCAGTAGCTATATACAGGGTCAGTAGCTATATACAGGGTCTGTTCCAGTGTCAGTAGCTATATACAGGGTCAGTAGCTATATACAGGGTCTGTTCCAGTGTCAGTAGCTATATACAGGATCTGTTCCAGGGTCAGTAGCTATATACAGGGTCAGTAGCTATATACAGTGTCAGTTCCAGGGTCAGTAGCTATATACAGGGTCAGTAGCTATATACAGGGTAAGTTACAGTGTCAGTAGCTATGTACTACAGGGTCTGTTCCAGTGTCAGTAGCTATATACAGGGTCAGTTCCAGGGTCAGTAGCTATATACAGGGTCTGTTCCAGGGTCAGTAGCTATATACAGGGTCAGTAGCTATATACAGTGTCAGTTCCAGGGTCAGTAGCTATATACAGGGTCTGTTCCAGGGTCAGTTGCTATATACAGGGTCAGTAGCTATATACAGGGTCAGTCCCAGGGTCAGTAGCTATATACAGGGTCAGTTCCAGGGTCAGTAGCTATATATAGGGTCTGTTCCAGGGTCAGTAGCTATATACAGGGTCAGTAGCTATATACAGGGTCAGTTCCAGGGTCAGTAGCTATATACAGGGTCTGTTCCAGTGTCAGTAGCTATATACAGGGTCTGTTCCAGGGTCAGTAGCTATATACAGGGTCTGTTCCAGTGTCAGTAGCTATATACAGGGTCTGTTCAAGGGTCAGTAGCTATATACAGGGTCATTTCCAGGGTCAGTAGCTATATACAGGGTCTGTTCCAGGGTCAGTAGCTATATACAGGGTCTGTTCCAGTGTCAGTAGCTATATACAGGGTCAGTTCCAGTGTCAGTAGCTATATACAGGGTCTGTTCCAGTGTCAGTAGCTATATACAGGGTCTGTTCCACGGTCAGTAGCTATATACAGGGTCTGTTCCAGGGTCAGTAGCTATATACAGGGTCTGTTCCAGTGTCAGTAGCTATATACAGGGTCAGTAGCTATATACAGGGTCTGTTCCAGTGTCAGTAGCTATATACAGGATCTGTTCCAGGGTCAGTAGCTATATACAGGGTCAGTAGCTATATACAGTGTCAGTTCCAGGGTCAGTAGCTATATACAGGGTCAGTAGCTATATACAGGGTCAGTTACAGTGTCAGTAGCTATGTACTACAGGGTCTGTTCCAGTGTCAGTAGCTATATACAGGGTCAGTTCCAAGGTCAGTAGCTATATACAGGGTCTGTTCCAGGGTCAGTAGCTATATACAGGGTCAGTAGCTATATACAGTGTCAGTTCCAGGGTCAGTAGCTATATACAGGGTCTGTTCCAGGGTCAGTTGCTATATACAGGGTCAGTAGCTATATACAGGGTCAGTCCCAGGGTCAGTAGCTATATACAGGGTCAGTTCCAGGGTCAGTAGCTATATACAGGGTCTGTTCCAGGGTCAGTAGCTATATACAGGGTCAGTAGCTATATACAGGGTCAGTTCCAGGGTCAGTAGCTATATACAGGGTCTGTTCCAGTGTCAGTAGCTATATACAGGGTCTGTTCCAGGGTCAGTAGCTATATACAGGGTCTGTTCCAGTTCCAGGGTCAGTAGCTATATACAGGGTCTGTTCCAGGGTCAGTAGCTATATACAGGGTCAGGGTAGCTATATACAGGGTGTTCCAGGGTCAGTAGCTATATACAGGGTCTGTTCCAGTGTCAGTAGCTATATACAGGGTCTGTTCCAGTGTCAGTAGCTATATACAGGGTCTGTTCCAGTGTCAGTAGCTATATACAGGGTCTGTTCCACGGTCAGTAGCTATATACAGGGTCTGTTCCAGGGTCAGTAGCTATATACAGGGTCTGTTCCAGTGTCAGTAGCTATATACAGGGTCTGTTCCAGGGTCAGTAGCTATATACAGGGTCAGTAGCTATATACAGTGTCAGTTCCAGGGTCAGTAGCTATATACAGGGTCTGTTCCAGGGTCAGTAGCTATATACAGGGTCAGTAGCTATATACAGGGTCAGTTCCAGGGTCAGTAGCTATATACAGGGTCTGTTCCAGGGTCAGTAGCTATATACAGGGTCTGTTCCAGGGTCAGTAGCTATATACAGGGTCAGTTCCAGGGTCAGTAGCTATATACAGGGTCTGTTCCAGGGTCAGTAGCTATATACAGGGTCTGTTCCAGGGTCAGTAGCTATATACAGGGTCTGTTCCAGGGTCAGTAGCTATATACAGGGTCTGTTCCAGTAGCTATATACAGGGTCAGTAGCTATATACAGGGTCAGTTCCAGGGTCAGTAGCTATATACAGGGTCTGTTCCAGGGTCAGTAGGGTCAGTAGCTATACAGGGTCAGTTCCAGGGTCAGTAGCTATATACAGGGTCAGTTCCAGGGTCAGTAGCTATATACAGGGTCTGTTCCAGGGTCAGTAGCTATATACAGGGTCAGTAGCTATATACAGGGTCAGTTCCAGGGTCAGTAGCTATATACAGGGTCTGTTCCAGTGTCAGTAGCTATATACAGGGTCTGTTCCAGGGTCAGTAGCTATATACAGGGTCTGTTCCAGTGTCAGTAGCTATATACAGGGTCTGTTCAAGGGTCAGTAGCTATATACAGGGTCTGTTCCAGGGTCAGTAGCTATATACAGGGTCTGTTCCAGGTCAGTAGCTATATACAGGGTCTGTTCCAGGGTCAGTAGCTATATACAGGGTCTGTTCCAGTGTCAGTAGCTATATACAGGGTCTGTTCCAGGGTCAGTAGCTATATACAGGGTCTGTTCCACGGTCAGTAGCTATATACAGTGTCAGTAGCTATATACAGGGTCAGTTCCAGTGTCAGTAGCTATATACAGGGTCTGTTCCAGTGTCAGTAGCTATATACAGGGTCTGTTCCACGGTCAGTAGCTATATACAGTGTCAGTAGCTATATATAGGGTCAGTTCCAGTGTCAGTAGCTATATACAGGGTCTGTTCCACGGTCAGTAGCTATATACAGGGTCTGTTCCACGGTCAGTAGCTATATACAGGGTCTGTTCCAGGGTCAGTAGCTATATACAGGGTCTGTTCCACGGTCAGTAGCTATATACAGGGTCTGTTCCAGGGTCAGTAGCTATATACAGGGTCTGTTCCACGGTCAGTAGCTATATACATGGTCAGTAGCTATATACAGGGTCTGTTCCAGTGTCAGTAGCTATATACAGGGTCAGTAGCTATATACAGGGTCAGTTCCAGTGTCAGTAGCTATATACAGGGTCTGTTCCAGTGTCAGTAGCTATATACAGGGTCAGTAGCTATATACAGGGTCAGTAGCTATATACAGGGTCTGTTCCAGTGTCAGTAGCTATATACAGGGTCAGTTCCAGTGTCAGTAGCTATATACAGGGTCAGTCTATATTTCCAGGGTCAGTAGCTATATACAGGGTCTGTTCCAGGTCAGTAGCTATATACAGGGTCAGTTCCAGGGTCAGTAGCTATATACAGGGTCTGTTCCAGTGTCAGTAGCTATATACAGGGTCTGTTCAGTAGCTATATACAGGGTCAGTAGCTATATACAGGGTCAGTTCCAGGGTCAGTAGCTATATACAGGGTCTGTTCCAGGGTCAGTCAGGGTCAGTAGCTATATACAGGGTCAGTTCCAGGGTCAGTAGCTATATACAGGGTCTGTTCCAGGGTCAGTAGCTATATACAGGGTCAGTAGCTATATACAGGGTCAGTCCAGGGTCAGCTATATACAGGGTCTGTTCCAGGGTCAGTAGCTATATACAGGGTCTGTTCCAGGGTCAGTAGCTATATACAGGGTCTGTTCCAGGGTCAGTAGCTATATACAGGGTCAGTAGCTATATACAGGGTCAGTTCCAGGGTCAGTAGCTATATACAGGGTCTGTTCCAGGGTCAGTAGCTATATACAGGGTCAGTAGCTATATACAGGGTCAGTTCCAGGGTCAGTAGCTATATACAGGGTCTGTTCCAGTGTCAGTAGCTATATACAGGGTCTGTTCCAGGGTCAGTAGCTATATACAGGGTCTGTTCCAGTGTCAGTAGCTATATACAGGGTCTGTTCCAGGGTCAGTAGCTATATACAGGGTCTGTTCCAGGGTCAGTAGCTATATACAGGGTCAGTAGTAGCTATATACAGGGTCTGTTCCAGTGTCAGTAGCTATATACAGGGTCTGTTCCAGTGTCAGTAGCTATATACAGGGTCTGTTCCAGTGGTCAGTAGCTATATACAGGGTCTGTTCCAGGGTCAGTAGCTATATACAGGGTCTGTTCCAGGGTCAGTAGCTATATACAGGGTCTGTTCCAGGGTCAGTAGCTATATACAGGGTCTGTTCCAGGGTCAGTAGCTATATACAGTCAGTAGCTATATACAGGGTCAGTTCCAGTGTCAGTAGCTATATACAGGTCTGTTCCAGTGTCAGTAGCTATATACAGGGTCTGTTCCAGGTCAGTAGCTATATACAGTGTCAGTAGCTATATATAGGGTCAGTTCCAGTGTCAGTAGCTATATACAGGGTCTGTTCCACGGTCAGTAGCTATATACAGGGTCTGTTCCACGGTCAGTAGCTATATACAGGGTCTGTTCCAGGGTCAGTAGCTATATACAGGGTCTGTTCCACGGTCAGTAGCTATATACAGGGTCTGTTCCAGGGTCAGTAGCTATATACAGGGTCTGTTCCAGTCAGCTATATACAGGGTCTGTTCCAGTGTCAGTAGCTATATACAGGGTCAGTTCAGGGTCAGTTCCAGTGTCAGTAGCTATATACAGGGTCTGTTCCAGTGTCAGTAGCTATATACAGGGTCAGTAGCTATATACAGGGTCAGTAGCTATATACAGGGTCAGTAGCTATATACAGGGTCAGTTCCAGTGTCAGTAGCTATATACAGGGTCAGTAGCTATATACAGGGTCTGTTCCAGGGTCAGTAGCTATATACAGGGTCAGTAGCTATATACAGGGTCAGTTCCAGCAGTAGCTATACAGGGTCTGTTCCAGGGTCAGTAGCTATATACAGGGTCAGTAGCTATATACAGGGTCAGTTCCAGGGTCAGTAGCTATATACAGGGTCTGTTCCACGGTCAGTAGCTATATACAGGGTCTGTTCCAGGTCAGTAGCTATATACAGGGTCTGTTCCAGGGTCAGTAGCTATATACAGGGTCTGTTCCAGGTCAGTAGCTATATACAGGGTCAGTAGCTATATACAGGGTTCAGTAGCTATATACAGGGTCTGTTCCAGGTCAGTAGCTATATACAGGGTCTGTTCCAGGTCAGTAGCTATATACAGGGTCTGTTCCAGTGTCAGTAGCTATATACAGGGTCAGTAGCTATATACAGGGTCAGTTCCAGGTCAGTAGCTATATACAGGGTCTGTTCCAGTGTCAGTAGCTATATACAGGGTCTGTTCCAGGTCAGTAGCTAGGGTCAGTTCCAGTGTCAGTAGCTATATACAGGGTCTGTTCCAGTGTCAGTAGCTATATACAGGGTCAGTTCCAGGGTCAGTTATATACAGGGTCAGTTCCAGGTCAGTAGCTATATACAGGGTCTGTTCCAGTGTCAGTAGCTATATACAGGGTCTGTTCCAGGGTCAGTAGCTATATACAGGGTCTGTTCCAGTGTCAGTAGCTATATACAGGGTCTGTTCCAGGGTCAGTTCCAGGGTCAGTAGCTATATACAGGGTCTGTTCCAGGTCAGTAGCTATATACAGGGTCAGTAGCTATATACAGGGTCAGTTCCAGTGTCAGTAGCTATATACAGGGTCTGTTCCAGTGTCAGTAGCTATATACAGGGTCTGTTCCAGGGTCAGTAGCTATATACAGGGTCTGTTCCAGTGTCAGTAGCTATATACAGGGTCTGTTCCAGGGTCAGTAGCTATATACAGGGTCAGTGCTATATACAGGGTCAGGGTCAGTAGCTATATACAGGGTCAGTAGCTATATACAGGGTCAGTTCCAGGGTCAGTAGCTATATACAGGGTCTGTTCCAGGGTCAGTAGCTATATACAGGGTCTGTTCCAGCAGCTATATACAGGGTCTAGTTCCAGGGTCAGTAGCTATATACAGGGTCTGTTCCAGTCAGTAGCTATATACAGGGTCAGTAGCTACAGGGTCTGTTCCAGGGTCAGTAGCTATATACAGGGTCTGTTCCAGTTCCAGGTCAGTAGCTATATACAGGGTCTGTTCCAGGGTCAGTAGCTATATACAGGGTCTGTTCCAGGGTCAGTAGCTATATACAGGGTCTGTTCCAGGGTCAGTAGCTATATACAGGGTCAGTAGGTCAGTTCCAGTGTCAGTAGCTATATACAGGGTCTGTTCCAGGTCAGTAGCTATATACAGGGTCTGTTCCAGGGTCAGTAGCTATATACAGGGTCAGTTCCATGGTCAGTAGCTATATACAGGGTCTGTTCCAGGCTCAGTAGCTATATACAGGGTCAGTAGCTATATACAGGGTCTGTTCCAGGGTCAGTAGCTATATACAGTGTCAGTAGCTATATACAGGGTCAGTTCCAGTGTCAGTAGCTATATACAGGGTCTGTTCCAGTGTCAGTAGCTATATACAGGGTCTGTTCCACGGTCAGTAGCTATATACAGGGTCTGTTCCAGGGTCAGGCTATATACAGTCAGTAGCTATATACAGGGTCAGTTCCAGGGTCAGTAGCTATATACAGGGTCTGTTCCAGGTCAGTAGCTATATACAGGGTCTGTTCCAGGGTCAGTAGCTATATACAGGGTCTGTTCCAGTGTCAGTAGCTATATACAGGGTCTGTTCCAGGGTCAGTAGCTATATACAGGGTCTGTTCCAGGGTCAGTAGCTATATACATGGGTCAGTAGCTATATACAGGGTCTGTTCCAGTGTCAGTAGCTATATACAGGGTCTGTTCAGTAGCTATATATACAGGGTCAGTTCCAGGGTCAGTAGCTATATACAGGGTCTGTTCCAGTGTCAGTAGCTATATACAGGGTCAGTTCCAGGTCAGTAGCTATATACAGGGTCTGTTCCAGTCAGTAGCTCCAGGGTCAGTGTCAGTAGCTATATACAGGGTCTGTTCCAGTGTCAGTAGCTATATACAGGGTCTGTTCCAGGGTCAGTAGCTATATACAGGGTCTGTTCCAGGGTCAGTAGCTATATACAGGGTCAGTAGCTTACAGGGTCTGTTCAGGGTCAGTAGCTATATACAGCAGTAGCTATATACAGGGTCAGTTCCAGTGTCAGTAGCTATATACAGGGTCTGTTCCAGGTCAGTAGCTATATACAGGGTCTGTTCCAGGTCAGTAGCTATATACAGGGTCTGTTCCAGGGTCAGTAGCTATATACAGGGTCTGTTCCACGGTCAGTAGCTATATACATGGTCAGTAGCTATATACAGGGTCTGTTCCAGTGTCAGTAGCTATATACAGGGTCAGTCTGTCAGTTCCAGTGTCAGTAGCTATATACAGGGTCTGTTCCAGTGTCAGTAGCTATATACAGGGTCAGTAGCTATATACAGGGTCAGTTCCAGTGGTCAGTAGCTATATACAGGGTCTGTTCCAGTGTCAGTAGCTATATACAGGGTCAGTTCCAGCAGTAGCTATATACAGGGTCTGTTCCAGTGTCAGTAGCTATATACAGGGTCTGTTCCAGTGTCAGTAGCTATATACAGGGTCTGTTCCAGGGTCAGTAGCTATATACAGGGTCTGTTCCAGTGTCAGTAGCTATATACAGGGTCTGTTCCAGGGTCAGTAGCTATATACAGGGTCAGTAGCTATATACAGGGTCTGTTCCAGGGTCAGTAGCTATCAGGGTCACAGGGTCAGTAGCTATATACAGGGTCAGTTCCAGGGTCAGTAGCTAGGGTCAGTAGCTATATACAGGGTCTGTTCCAGTGTCAGTAGCTATATACAGGGTCTGTTCCAGGGTCAGTAGCTATATACAGGGTCTGTTCCAGTGTCAGTAGCTATATACAGGTCTGTTCCAGGGTCAGTAGCTATATACAGGGTCAGTTCCAGCTATATACAGTGTCTGTTCCAGGGTCAGTAGCTATATACAGGGTCAGTAGCTATATACAGGGTCAGTTCCAGGGTCAGTAGCTATATACAGGGTCTGTTCCAGGGTCAGTAGCTATATACAGGGTCAGTAGCTATATACAGGGTCAGTTCAGGGTCAGTAGCTATATACAGGGTCTGTTCCAGGGTCAGTAGCTATATACAGGGTCAGTAGCTATATACAGTCAGTCCCAGGGTCAGTAGCTATATACAGGGTCAGTTCCAGGGTCAGTAGCTATATACAGGGTCTGTTCCAGGGTCAGTAGCTATATACAGGGTCAGTAGCTATATACAGGGTCAGTTCCAGGGTCAGTAGCTATATACAGGGTCTGTTCCAGGGTCAGTAGCTATATACAGGGTCAGTAGCTTATACAGGGTCAGTTCCAGGGTCAGTAGCTATATACAGGGTCTGTTCCAGGGTCAGTAGCTATATACAGGGTCTGTTCCAGGGTCAGTAGCTATATACAGGGTCTGTTCCAGGGTCAGTAGCTATATACAGGGTCAGTAGCTATATACAGGGTCTGTTCCAGGGTCAGTAGCTATATACAGGGTCAGTATATACAGGGTCTGTTCCAGGGTCAGTAGCTATATACAGGGTCTGTTCCAGGGTCAGTAGCTATATACAGGGTCTGTTCCAGGTCAGTAGCTATATACAGGGTCTGTTCCAGTGGGTCAGTAGCTATATACAGGGTCAGTAGTTCAGGGTCAGTTCCAGTGTCAGTAGCTATATACAGGGTCTGTTCCAGGTCAGTAGCTATATACAGGGTCTGTTCCAGGGTCAGTAGCTATATACAGGGTCAGTTCCAGGGTCAGTAGCTATATACAGGGTCTGTTCCAGGTCAGTAGCTATATACAGGGTCTGTTCCAGGGTCAGTAGCTATATACAGGTCAGTCTGTTCCAGGGTCAGTGTCAGTAGCTATATACAGGGTCTGTTCCAGTGTCAGTAGCTATATACAGGGTCTGTTCCAGTGTCAGTAGCTATATACAGGGTCTGTTCCAGGTCAGTCAGTAGCTATATACAGGGTCAGTAGCTATATACAGGGTCAGTTCCAGTGTCAGTAGCTATATACAGGGTCTGTTCCAGTGTCAGTAGCTATATACAGGGTCTGTTCCAGGTCAGTAGCTATATACAGGGTCTGTTCCAGTGTCAGTAGCTATATACAGGGTCTGTTCCAGGGTCAGTAGCTATATACAGGGTCAGTAGCTATATACAGGGTCAGTTCCAGGTCAGTAGCTATATTCAGGGTCAGTAGCTATATACAGGGTCTGTTCCAGTGTCAGTAGCTATATACAGGGTCTGTTCCAGGGTCAGTAGCTATATACAGGGTCAGTAGCTATATAGGGTCAGTTCCAGGGTCAGTAGCTATATACAGGGTCTGTTCCAGGGTCAGTAGCTATATACAGGGTCAGTGTTCCAGGGTCAGTAGCTATATACAGGGTCTGTTCCAGGTCAGTAGCTATATACAGGGTCTGTCCAGTGTCAGTAGCTTATACAGGGTCAGTTCCAGTGTCAGTAGCTATATACAGGGTCTGTTCCAGGGTCAGTAGCTATATACAGGGTCAGTTCCAGGGTCAGTAGCTATATACAGGGTCAGTAGCTATATACAGGGTCAGTTCAGTGTCAGTAGCTATATACAGGGTCTGTTCCAGGGTCAGTAGCTATATACAGGGTCTGTTCCAGGGTCAGTAGCTATATACAGGGTCAGTTCCAGTGTCAGTAGCTATATACAGGGTCTGTTCCAGTGTCAGTAGCTATATACAGGGTCAGTAGCTATATACAGGGTCTGTTCCAGGGTCAGTAGCTATATACAGGGTCAGTAGCTATATACAGGGTCAGTTCCAGTGTCAGTAGCTATATACAGGGTCTGTTACAGTGTCAGTAGCTATATACAGGGTCTGTTCCAGGGTCAGTAGCTATATACAGGGTCTGTTCCAGGGTCAGTAGGGGTCTGTTCAGGTCAGTAGCTATATACAGGGTCTGTTCCAGTGTCAGTAGCTATATACAGGGTCTGTTCCAGGTCAGTAGCTATATACAGGGTCTGTTCCAGGGTCAGTAGCTATATACAGTGTCAGTAGCTATATACAGGGTCAGTTCCAGTGTCAGTAGCTATATACAGGGTCTGTTCCAGGGTCAGTAGCTATATACAGGGTCTGTTCCAGGGTCAGTAGCTATATACAGGGTCAGTTCCAGTGTCAGTAGCTATATACAGGGTCTGTTCCAGTGTCAGTAGCTATATACAGGGTCTTCCCTATATAGGGTCTGTTCAGGGTCAGTAGCTATATACAGGGTCAGTAGCTATATACAGGGTCTGTTCCAGTGTCAGTAGCTATATACAGGGTTCCAGTGTCAGTAGCTATATACAGGGTCAGTAGCTATATACAGTGTCAGTTCCAGGTCAGTAGCTATATACAGGGTCAGTAGCTATATACAGGGTCAGTTCCAGGGTCAGTAGCTATATACAGGGTCTGTTCCAGTGTCAGTAGCTATATACAGGGTCTGTTCCAGGGTCAGTAGCTATATACAGGGTCTGTTCCAGGTCAGTAGCTATATACAGGGTCTGTTCCAGGGTCAGTAGCTATATACAGGGTCAGTAGCAGGGTCAGTTCCAGGGTCAGTAGCTATATACAGGGTCAGTTCCAGGGTCAGTAGCTATATACAGGGTCTGTTCCAGGGTCAGTAGCTATATACAGGGTCAGTAGCTATATACAGTGTCAGTTCCAGGGTCAGTAGCTATATACAGGGTCTGTTCCAGGGTCAGTAGCTATATACAGGGTCTGTTCCAGGGTCAGTAGCTATATACAGGGTCTGTTCCAGGGTCAGTAGCTATATACAGGGTCTGTTCCAGGGTCAGTAGCTATATACAGGGTCAGTAGTTCCAGGTCAGTAGCTATATACAGGGTCTGTTCCAGGGTCAGTAGCTATATACAGGGTCTGTTCCAGGGTCAGTAGCTATATACAGGGTCAGGGTCAGTTCCAGGTCAGTAGCTATATACAGGGTCTGTTCCAGTGTCAGTAGCTATATACAGGGTCTGTTCCAGGGTCAGTAGCTATATACAGGGTCTGTTCCAGGTCAGTAGCTATATACAGGGTCTGTTCCAGGCTCAGTAGCTATATACAGGGTCAGTAGCTATATACAGGGTCTGTTCCAGGGTCAGTAGCTATATACAGTGTCAGTAGCTATATACAGGGTCAGTTCCAGTGTCAGTAGCTATATACAGGGTCTGTTCCAGTGTCAGTAGCTATATACAGGGTCTGTTCCACGGTCAGTAGCTATATACAGGGTCTGTTCCAGGTCAGTAGCTATATACAGTGTCATAGCTATATACAGGGTCTGTTCCAGGTCAGTAGCTATATACAGGGTCTGTTCCACGGTCAGTAGCTATATACAGGGTCTGTTCCAGGGTCAGTAGCTATATACAGGGTCTGTTCCACGGTCAGTAGCTATATACAGGGTCTGTTCCAGGGTCAGTAGCTATATACAGGGTCTGTTCCACGGTCAGTAGCTATATACATGGTCAGCTATATACAGGGTCTGTTCCAGTGTCAGTAGCTATATACAGGGTCAGTAGCTATATACAGGGTCAGTTCCAGTGTCAGTAGCTATATACAGGGTCTGTTCCAGTGTCAGTAGCTATATACAGGGTCAGTAGCTATATACAGGGTCAGTTCCAGTATCAGTAGCTATACAGGGTCTGTTCCAGTGTCAGTAGCTATATACAGGGTCTGTTCCAGGGTCAGTAGCTATATACAGGGTCAGTTCCAGGGTCAGTAGCTATATACAGGGTCTGTTCCAGGGTCAGTAGCTATATACAGGGTCAGTAGCTATATACAGTGTCAGTTCAGGGTCAGTAGCTATATACAGGGTCAGTAGCTATATACAGGGTCAGTTACAGTGTCAGTAGCTATATACAGGGTCTGTTCCAGTGTCAGTAGCTATATACAGGGTCTGTTCCAGGTCAGTAGCTATATACAGGGTCTGTTCCAGTGTCAGTAGCTATATACAGGGTCTGTTCCAGGGTCAGTAGCTATATACATGGTCAGTAGCTATATACAGGGTCTGTTCCAGTGTCAGTAGCTATATACAGGGTCAGTATCCAGGGTCAGTTCCAGTGCCAGTAGCTATATACAGGGTCTGTTCCAGGGTCAGTAGCTATATACAGGGTCAGTAGCTATATACAGGGTCAGTTCCAGGGTCAGTAGCTATATACAGGGTCTGTTCCAGGGTCAGTAGCTATATACAGGGTCAGTTCCAGGGTCAGTAGCTATATACAGGGTCAGTTCCAGTGTCAGTAGCTATATACAGGGTCTGTTCCAGTGTCAGTAGCTATATACAGGGTCTGTTCCAGGGTCAGTAGCTATATACAGGGTCTGTTCCAGTGTCAGTAGCTATATACAGGGTCTGTTCCAGGGTCAGTAGCTATATACAGGGTCAGTAGCTATATACAGTGTCAGTTCCAGGGTCAGTAGCTATATACAGGGTCAGTAGCTATATACAGGGTCAGTTACAGTGTCAGTAGCTATGTACTACAGGGTCTGTTCCAGTGTCAGTAGCTATATACAGGGTCTGTTCCACGGTCAGTAGCTATATACAGGGTCTGTTCCAGTGTCAGTAGCTATATACAGGATCTGTTCCAGGGTCAGTAGCTATATACAGGGTCAGTAGCTATATACAGTGTCAGTTCCAGGGTCAGTAGCTATATACAGGGTCAGTAGCTATATACAGGGTCAGTTCCAGGGTCAGTAGCTATATACAGGGTCTGTTCCAGGGTCAGTAGCTATATACAGGGTCAGTAGCTATATACAGGGTCAGTTCCAGGGTCAGTAGCTATATACAGGGTCTGTTCCAGGGTCAGTAGCTATATACAGGGTCAGTAGCTATATACAGGGTCAGTTCCAGGGTCAGTAGCTATATACAGGGTCTGTTCAGGTCTGTTCCAGTTCCAGGGTCAGTAGCTATATACAGGGTCTGTTCCAGGTCAGTAGCTATATACAGGGTCTGTTCCAGGGTCAGTAGCTATATACAGGGTCTGTTCAGGGTCAGTAGCTATATACAGGGTCAGTAGCTATATACAGGGTCTGTTCCAGGGTCAGTAGCTATATACAGGTCAGTAGCTATATACAGGGTCAGTTCCAGGGTCAGTAGCTATATACAGGGTCTGTTCCAGGGTCAGTAGCTATATACAGGGTTCCAGGGTCAGTAGCTATATACAGGGTCTGTTCCAGGTCAGTAGCTATATACAGTAGCTATATACAGGGTCAGTTCCAGTGTCAGTAGCTATATACAGGGTCTGTTCCAGGGTCAGTAGCTATATACAGGGTCTGTTCCAGGGTCAGTAGCTATATACAGGGTCTGTTCCAGGGTCAGTAGCTATATACAGGGTCTGTTCCAGGGTCTGTTCAGGGTCAGTAGCTATATACAGGGTCTGTTCAGGGTCAGTAGCTATATACAGTGTCAGTAGCTATATACAGGGTCAGTTCCAGTGTCAGTAGCTATATACAGGGTCTGTTCCAGTGTCAGTAGCTATATACAGGGTCTGTTCCACGGTCAGTAGCTATATACAGTGTCAGTTCCAGGGTCAGTAGCTATATACAGGGTCAGTAGCTATATACAGGGTCAGTTACAGTGTCAGTAGCTATATACAGGGTCTGTTCCAGTGTCAGTAGCTATATACAGGGTCTGTTCCAGGTCAGTAGCTATATACAGGGTCTGTTCCAGTATAGCTATATACAGGGGGTCAGTAGCTATATACAGGGTCAGTAGCTATATACAGGGTCAGTTCCAGGGTCAGTAGCTATATACAGGGTCAGTAGCTATATACAGGGTCTGTTCAGGGTCAGTAGCTATATACAGGGTCTGTTCCAGGGTCAGTAGCTATATACAGGGTCAGTAGCTATATACAGGGTCAGTTCCAGGGTCAGTAGCTATATACAGGGTCTGTTCCAGGGTCAGTAGCTATATACAGGGTCAGGTCTGTTCCAGGGTCAGTAGCTATATACAGGGTCTGTTCCAGGGTCAGTAGCTATATACAGTGTCAGTAGCTATATACAGGGTCAGTTCCAGTGTCAGTAGCTATATACAGGGTCTGTTCCAGGTCAGTAGCTATATACAGGGTCTGTTCCACGGTCAGTAGCTCAGTAGTAGCTATATACAGGGTCTGTTCCAGTGTCAGTAGCTATATACAGGGTCTGTTCCAGGGTCTCAGTAGCTATATACAGGGTCTGTTCCAGGGTCAGTAGCTATATACAGGGTCAGTTCCAGGGTCAGTAGCTATATACAGGGTCTGTTCCAGGGTCAGTAGCTATATACAGGGTCAGTAGCTATATACAGGGTCTGTTCCAGGGTCAGTAGCTATATACAGGGTCAGTAGCTATCCAGTTCCAGGTCAGTAGCTATATACAGGGTCTGTTCCAGTGTCAGCTATATACAGGGTCTGTTCCAGTGTCAGTAGCTATATACAGGGTCTGTTCCAGTGGTCAGTAGCTATATACAGTGTCAGTAGCTATATACAGGGTCTGTTCCAGTGTCAGTAGCTATATACAGGGTCTGTTCCAGTGTCAGTAGCTATATACAGGGTCTGTTCCAGGGTCAGTAGCTATATACAGGGTCTGTTCCAGTCAGTAGCTATATACAGGGTCTGTTCCAGGGTCAGTAGCTATATACAGGGTCTGTTCCAGTGGTCAGTAGCTATATACAGGTCAGTAGCTATATACAGGGTCTGTTCCAGTGTCAGTAGCTATATACAGGGTCAGTAGCTATATACAGGGTCAGTTCCAGTGTCAGTAGCTATATACAGGGTCAGTTCCAGCTATATACAGGGTCAGTAGCTATATACAGGGTCAGTTCCAGTATCAGTAGCTCTATACAGGGTCTGTTCAGTGTCAGTAGCTATATACAGGGTCTGTTCCAGGGTCAGTAGCTATATACAGGGTCTGTTCCAGTGTCAGTAGCTATATACAGGGTCTGTTCCAGGGTCAGTAGCTATATACAGGGTCAGTAGCTATATACAGTGTCAGTTCAGGGTCAGTAGCTATATACAGGGTCAGTAGCTATATACAGGGTCAGTTACAGTGTCAGTAGCTATGTACAGGGTCTGTTCCAGTGTCAGTAGCTATATACAGGGTCTGTTCCAGGTCAGTAGCTATATACAGGGTCTGTTCCAGTGTCAGTAGCTATATACAGGGTCTGTTCAGTAGCTATATACATGGTCAGTAGCTATATACAGGGTCTGTTCCAGTGTCAGTAGCTATATACAGGGTCAGTAGCTATATACAGGGTCAGTTCAGTGCCAGTAGCTATATACAGGGTCTGTTCCAGTGTCAGTAGCTATATACAGGGTCAGTAGCTATATACAGGGTCAGTTCCAGTGTCAGTAGCTATATACAGGGTCTGTTCCAGTGTCAGTAGCTATATACAGGGTCAGTTCCAGGGTCAGTAGCTATATACAGGGTCAGTTCCAGTGTCAGTAGCTATATACAGGGTCTGTTCCAGTGTCAGTAGCTATATACAGGGTCTGTTCCAGGGTCAGTAGCTATATACAGGGTCTGTTCCAGTGTCAGTAGCTATATACAGGATCTGTTCCAGGTTCAGTAGCTATATACAGGGTCAGTAGCTATATACAGGTCAGTTCCAGGGTCAGTAGCTATATACAGGGTCAGTAGCTATATACAGGGTCAGTTCAGTGTCAGTAGCTATATACAGGGTCTGTTCCAGTGTCAGTAGCTATATACAGGGTCTGTTCCAGGGTCAGTAGCTATATACAGGGTCTGTTCCAGTGTCAGTAGCTATATACAGGATCAGTTCCAGGGTCAGTAGCTATATACAGGGACAGTAGCTATATACAGGGTCAGTTCCAGGGTCAGTAGCTATATACAGGGTCAGTAGCTATATACAGGGTCTGTTCCAGGGTCAGTAGCTATATACAGGGTCTGTTCCAGGGTCAGTAGCTATATACAGGGTCAGTAGTTCCAGTTCCAGGGTCAGTAGCTATATACAGGGTCTGTTCCAGGGTCAGTAGCTATATACAGGGTCAGTAGCTATATACAGGGTCAGTTCCAGGGTCAGTAGCTATATACAGGGTCAGTTCCAGGGTCAGTAGCTATATACAGGGTCTGTTCCAGGGTCAGTTCAGGGTCAGTAGCTATATACAGGGTCAGTTCCAGGGTCAGTAGCTATATACAGGGTCTGTTCAGGGTCAGTTCTATATACAGGGTCAGTAGCTATATACAGGGTCTGTTCCAGGGTCAGTAGCTATATACAGGGTCTGTTCCAGGGTCAGTAGCTATATACAGGGTCAGTTCCAGGGTCAGTAGCTATATACAGGGTCTGTTCCAGTCAGTAGCTATATACAGGGTCAGTAGCTATATACAGGGTCTGTTCCAGGGTCAGTAGCTATATACAGGGTCTGTTCCAGTGTCAGTAGCTATATACAGGGTCAGTTCCAGTGTCAGTAGCTATATACAGGGTCTGTTCCAGTGTCAGTAGCTATATACAGGGTCTGTTCCACGGTCAGTAGCTATATACAGTGTCAGTAGCTATATACAGGGTCAGTTCCAGTGTCAGTAGCTATATACAGGGTCTGTTCCACGGTCAGTAGCTATATACAGGGTCTGTTCCAGGGTCAGTAGCTATATACAGGGTCAGTTCCATGGTCAGTAGCTATATACAGGGTCTGTTCCAGGCTCAGTAGCTATATACAGGGTCAGTAGCTATATACAGGGTCTGTTCCAGGGTCAGTAGCTATATACAGTGTCAGTAGCTATATACAGGGTCAGTTCCAGTGTCAGTAGCTATATACAGGGTCTGTTCCAGTGTCAGTAGCTATATACAGGGTCTGTTCCACGGTCAGTAGCTATATACAGGGTCTGTTCCACGGTCAGTAGCTATATACAGTGTCAGTAGCTATATACAGGGTCAGTTCCAGTGTCAGTAGCTATATACAGGGTCTGTTCCACGGTCAGTAGCTATATACAGGGTCTGTTCCAGGGTCAGTAGCTATATACAGGGTCTGTTCCACGGTCAGTAGCTATATACAGGGTCTGTTCCAGGGTCAGTAGCTATATACAGGGTCTGTTCCACGGTCAGTAGCTATATACATGGTCAGTAGCTATATACAGGGTCTGTTCCAGTGTCAGTAGCTATATACAGGGTCAGTAGCTATATACAGGGTCAGTTCCAGTGTTCAGTAGCTATATACAGGGTCAGTTCCAGGTCAGTAGCTATATACAGGGTCAGTAGCTATATACAGGGTCAGTTCCAGTATCAGTAGCTATATACAGGGTCTGTTCCAGTGTCAGTAGCTATATACAGGGTCTGTTCCAGGGTCAGTAGCTATATACAGGGTCTGTTCCAGTGTCAGTAGCTATATACAGGGTCAGTAGCTAGGGTCAGTAGCTATATACAGGGTCAGTAGCTATATACAGGGTCAGTTCCAGTGTCAGTAGCTATATACAGGGTCAGTAGCTATATACAGGGTCAGTTCCAGTGTCAGTAGCTATATACAGGGTCTGTTCCAGTGTCAGTAGCTATATACAGGGTCTGTTCCACGGTCAGTAGCTATATACAGGGTCTGTTCCAGGGTCAGTAGCTATATACAGGGTCTGTTCCACGGTCAGTAGCTATATACATGGTCAGTAGCTATATACAGGGTCTGTTCCAGTGTCAGTAGCTATATACAGGGTCAGTTCCTATATACAGGGTCAGTTCCAGTGTCAGTAGCTATATACAGGGTCTGTTCCAGTGTCAGTAGCTATATACAGGGTCAGTAGCTATATACAGGGTCAGTTCCAGTGTCAGTAGCTATATACAGGGTCTGTTCCAGTGTCAGTAGCTATATACAGGGTCAGTTCCAGGGTCAGTAGCTATATACAGGGTCAGTTCCAGTGTCAGTAGCTATATACAGGGTCTGTTCCAGTGTCAGTAGCTATATACAGGGTCTGTTCCAGGGTCAGTAGCTATATACAGGGTCTGTTCCAGTGTCAGTAGCTATATACAGGATCTGTTCCAGGTTCAGTAGCTATATACAGGGTCAGTAGCTATATACAGTGTCAGTTCCAGGGTCAGTAGCTATATACAGGGTCAGTAGCTATATACAGGGTCAGTTACAGTGTCAGTAGCTATACTACAGGGTCTGTTCCAGTGTCAGTAGCTATATACAGGGTCTGTTCAGGTCAGTAGCTATATACAGGGTCTGTTCCAGTGTCAGTAGCTATATACAGGGTCTGTTCCAGGGTCAGTAGCTATATACAGGGTCAGTAGCTATATACAGGGTCTGTTCCAGGGTCAGTAGCTATATACAGGGTCAGTAGTCAGGGTCAGTTCAGCTAGCTATACAGGGTCTGTTCCAGGGTCAGTAGCTATATACAGGGTCAGTAGCTATATACAGTGTCAGTTCAGGGTCAGTAGCTATATACAGGGTCTGTTCCAGGGTCAGTAGCTATATACAGGGTCAGTAGCTATATACAGGGTCAGTCCCAGGGTCAGTAGCTATATACAGGGTCAGTTCCAGGGTCAGTAGCTATATATAGGGTCTGTTCCAGGGTCAGTAGCTATATACAGGGTCAGTAGCTATATACAGGGTCAGTTCCAGGGTCAGTAGCTATATACAGGGTCTGTTCCAGGTCAGTTCCAGGGTCAGTAGCTATATACAGGGTCAGTTCCAGGGTCAGTAGCTATATACAGGGTCTGTTCCAGGGTCAGTAGCTATATACAGGGTCTGTTCCAGGGTCAGTAGCTATATACAGGGTCTGTTCCAGGTCAGTAGCTATATACAGGGTCAGTCAGTAGCTATATACAGGGTCTGTTCCAGGGTCAGTAGCTAGTATACAGTGTCAGTAGCTATATACAGGGTCTGTTCCAGTGTCAGTAGCTATATACAGGGTCTGTTCCAGTGTCAGTAGCTATATACAGGGTCTGTTCCAGGGTCAGTAGCTATATACAGGGTCTGTTCCAGGTCAGTAGCTATATACAGGGTCTGTTCCAGGGTCAGTAGCTATATACAGTGTCAGTAGCTATATACAGGGTCAGTTCCAGTGTCAGTAGCTATATACAGGGTCTGTTCCAGGTCAGTAGCTATATACAGGGTCTGTTCCAGGGTCAGTAGCTATATACAGGGTCTGTTCCAGGTCAGTAGCTATATACAGGGTCTAGTTCCAGGGTCAGTAGCTATATACAGGGTCAGTTCCAGGGTCAGTAGCTATATACAGGGTCAGTAGCTATATACAGGGTCTGTTCCAGTGTCAGTAGCTATAGTAGCTACAGGGTCAGTTCCAGTGTCAGTAGCTATATACAGGGTCTGTTCCAGTGTCAGTAGCTATATACAGGGTCAGTAGCTATATACAGGGTCAGTTCCAGTGTCAGTAGCTATATACAGGGTCTGTTCCAGTGTCAGTAGCTATATACAGGGTCTGTTCCAGGGTCAGTAGCTATATACAGGGTCTGTTCCAGTGTCAGTAGCTATATACAGGGTCTGTTCCAGGGTCAGTAGCTATATACAGGGTCAGTAGCTATATACAGGGTCAGTTCCAGGGTCAGTAGCTATATACAGGGTCAGTAGCTATATACAGGGTCAGTTCCAGTGTCAGTAGCTATATGTTCAGTGTCAGTAGCTATATACAGGGTCAGTAGCTATATACAGGGTCTGTTCCAGTGGTCAGTAGCTATATACAGGGTCTGTTCCAGGGTCAGTAGCTATATACAGGGTCAGTAGCTATATACAGGGTCTGTTCCAGTGTCAGTAGCTATATACAGGGTCAGTATATACAGCTAGCTATATACAGGGTCTGTTCCAGGTCAGTAGCTATATACAGGGTCAGTAGCTATATACAGGGTCAGTTCCAGGGTCAGTAGCTATATACAGGGTCTGTTCCAGGGGTCAGTAGCTATATACAGGGTCTGTTCCAGGGTCAGTAGCTATATACAGGGTCAGTTCCAGTGTCAGTAGCTATATACAGGGTCTGTTCCAGTGTCAGTAGCTATATACAGGGTCTGTTCCAGGGTCAGTAGCTATATACAGGGTCAGTAGCTATATACAGGGTCAGTTCCAGGGTCAGTAGCTATATACAGGGTCAGTTCCAGGGTCAGTAGCTATATACAGGGTCTGTTCCAGGGTCAGTAGCTATATACAGGGTCAGTAGCTTCCACAGGGTCAGTTCCAGGGTCAGTAGCTATATACAGGGTCTGTTCCAGGGTCAGTAGCTATATACAGGGTCAGTAGCTATATACAGGGTCAGTTCCAGGGTCAGTAGCTATATACAGGGTCTGTTCCAGGGTCAGTAGCTATATACAGGGTCTGTTCCAGGGTCAGTAGCTATATACAGGGTCTGTTCCAGGGTCAGTAGCTATATACAGGGTCAGTAGCTATATACAGGGTCTGTTCCAGGGTCAGTAGCTATATACAGGGTCAGTAGCTATATACAGGGTCAGTTCCAGTGTCAGTAGCTATATACAGGGTCTGTTCCAGTGTCAGTAGCTATATACAGGGTCTGTTCCAGGGTCAGTAGCTATATACAGGGTCTGTTCCACGGTCAGTAGCTATATACAGTGTCAGTAGCTATATACAGGGTCAGTTCCAGTGTCAGTAGCTATATACAGGGTCTGTTCCAGTGTCAGTAGCTATATACAGGGTCTGTTCCAGGGTCAGTAGCTATATACAGGGTCTGTTCCAGTGTCAGTAGCTATATACAGGGTCTGTTCCAGGGTCAGTAGCTATATACAGGGTCTGTTCCACGGTCAGTAGCTATATACAGGGTCAGTAGCTATATACAGGGTCAGTTCCAGTGTCAGTAGCTATATACAGGGTCTGTTCCAGGTCAGTAGCTATATACAGGGTCTGTTCCAGGGTCAGTAGCTATATACAGGGTCTGTTCCAGGTCAGTAGCTATATACAGGGTCTGTTCCAGGGTCAGTAGCTATATACAGGGTCTGTTCCAGGTCAGTAGCTATATACATGGTCAGTAGCTATATACAGGGTCTGTTCCAGTGTCAGTAGCTATATACAGGGTCATACAGGGTCAGTTCCAGTGTCAGTAGCTATATACAGGGTCTGTTCCAGTGTCAGTAGCTATATACAGGGTCAGTAGCTATATACAGGGTCAGTTCAGTGTCAGTAGCTATATACAGGGTCTGTTCCAGTGTCAGTAGCTATATACAGGGTCTGTTCCAGGGTCAGTAGCTATATACAGGGTCTGTTCCAGTGTCAGTAGCTATATACAGGGTCTGTTCCAGGGTCAGTAGCTATATACAGGGTCAGTAGCTATATACAGGGTCAGTTCCAGTGTCAGTAGCTATATACAGGGTCAGTAGCTATATACAGGGTCAGTTCCAGTGTCAGTAGCTATATACAGGGTCTGTTCCAGTGTCAGTAGCTATATACAGGGTCTGTTCCAGGGTCAGTAGCTATATACAGGGTCTGTTCCAGTGTCAGTAGCTATATACAGGATCTGTTCCAGGGTCAGTAGCTATATACAGGGTCAGTAGCTATATACAGGGTCAGTTCCAGGGTCAGTAGCTATATACAGGGTCAGTAGCTATATACAGGGTCAGTTACAGTGTCAGTAGCTATGTACTACAGGGTCTGTTCCAGTGTCAGTAGCTATATACAGGGTCAGTTCCAGGGTCAGTAGCTATATACAGGGTCTGTTCAGTCAGTAGCTATATACAGGGTCAGTAGCTATATACAGTGTCAGTTCCAGGGTCAGTAGCTATATACAGGGTCTGTTCCAGGGTCAGTAGCTATATACAGGGTCAGTAGCTATATACAGGGTTCCAGTCCCAGGGTCAGTAGCTATATACAGGGTCAGTTCCAGGGTCAGTAGCTATATACAGGGTCTGTTCCAGGGTCAGTAGCTATATACAGGGTCAGTAGCTATATACAGGGTCAGTTCCAGGGTCAGTAGCTATATACAGGGTCTGTTCCAGGGTCAGTAGCTATATACAGGGTCAGTAGCAGTATATACAGGGTCAGTTCCAGGGTCAGTAGCTATATACAGGGTCTGTTCCAGGGTCAGTAGCTATATACAGGGTCAGTTCCAGGGTCAGTAGCTATATACAGGGTCAGTAGCTATAGCTATCATTCAGGGTCAGTAGCTATATACAGGGTCAGTAGCTATATACAGGGTCAGTTACAGTGTCAGTAGCTATATACAGGGTCTGTTCCAGTGTCAGTAGCTATATACAGGGTCTGTTCCAGGTCAGTAGCTATATACAGGGTCTGTTCCAGTGTCAGTAGCTATATACAGGGTCTGTTCCAGGGTCAGTAGCTATATACAGGGTCAGTAGCTATATACAGTGTCAGTTCCAGGGTCAGTAGCTATATACAGGGTCAGTAGCTATATACAGGGTCAGTTCCTAGGTCAGGGCTGTTCAGGGTCAGTAGCTATATACAGGGTCAGTAGCTAGCTTATACAGGGTCAGTTCCAGGGTCAGTAGCTATATACAGGGTCTGTTCCAGGGTCAGTAGCTATATACAGGGTCAGTAGCTATATACAGGGTCAGTTCCAGGGTCAGTAGCTATATACAGGGTCAGTTCCAGGGTCAGTAGCTATATACAGGGTCTGTTCCAGGGTCAGTAGCTATCCAGGGTCAGTAGCTATATACAGGGTCAGTTCCAGGGTCAGTAGCTATATACAGGGTCTGTTCCAGGGTCAGTAGCTATATACAGGGTCAGTAGCTATATACAGGGTCAGTTCCAGGGTCAGTAGCTATATACAGGGTCTGTTCCAGGGTCAGTAGCTATATACAGGGTCAGTTCCAGGGTCAGTAGCTATATACAGGGTCTGTTCCAGGTCAGTAGCTATATACAGGGTCTGTTCCAGGGTCAGTAGCTATATACAGTCTGTCAGTAGCTATATACAGGGTCAGTTCCAGTGTCAGTAGCTATATACAGGGTCTGTTCCAGTGTCAGTAGCTATATACAGGGTCTGTTCCAGGGTCAGTAGCTATATACAGGGTCTGTTCCAGTGTCAGTAGCTAGGGTCTGTTCCAGGGTCAGTAGCTATATACAGGGTCTGTTCCAGTGTCAGTAGCTATATACAGGGTCTGTTCCAGGTGTTCCAGGTCAGTAGCTATATACAGGGTCAGTAGCTATTTACAGGGTCAGTTCCAGTGTCAGTAGCTATATACAGGGTCTGTTCCAGGTCAGTAGCTATATACAGGGTCTGTTCCAGGGTCAGTAGCTATATACAGGGTCTGTTCCAGTGTCAGTAGCTATATACAGGGTCTGTTCCAGGGTCAGTAGCTATATACAGGGTCTGTTCCACGGTCAGTAGCTATATACATGGTCAGTAGCTATATACAGGGTCTGTTCCAGTGTCAGTAGCTATATACAGGGTCAGTAGCTATATACAGGGTCAGTTCCAGTGTCAGTAGCTATATACAGGGTATGTTCCAGTGTCAGTAGCTATATACAGGGTCAGTAGCTATATACAGGGTCAGTTCCAGTATCAGTAGCTCTATACAGGGTCTGTTCCAGTGTCAGTAGCTATATACAGGGTCTGTTCCAGGGTCAGTAGCTATATACAGGGTCTGTTCCAGTGTCAGTAGCTATATACAGGATCTGTTCCAGGGTCAGTAGCTATATACAGGGTCAGTAGCTATATACAGTGTCAGTTCCAGGGTCAGTAGCTATATACAGGGTCAGTAGCTATATACAGGGTCAGTTACAGTGTCAGTAGCTATGTACTACAGGGTCTGTTCCAGTGTCAGTAGCTATATACAGGGTCTGTTCCACGGTCAGTAGCTATATACAGGGTCTGTTCCAGTGTCAGTAGCTATATACAGGATCTGTTCCACGGTCAGTAGCTATATACATGGTCAGTAGCTATATACAGGGTCTGTTCCAGTGTCAGTAGCTATATACAGGGTCAGTAGCTATATACAGGGTCAGTTCCAGTGCCAGTAGCTATATACAGGGTCTGTTCCAGTGTCAGTAGCTATATACAGGGTCAGTAGCTATATACAGGGTCAGTTCCAGTATCAGTAGCTATATACAGGGTCTGTTCCAGTGTCAGTAGCTATATACAGGGTCAGTTCCAGGGTCAGTAGCTATATACAGGGTCAGTTCCAGTGTCAGTAGCTATATACAGGGTCTGTTCCAGTGTCAGTAGCTATATACAGGGTCTGTTCCAGGGTCAGTAGCTATATACAGGGTCTGTTCCAGTGTCAGTAGCTATATACAGGATCTGTTCCAGGGTCAGTAGCTATATACAGGGTCAGTAGCTATATACAGTGTCAGTTCCAGGGTCAGTAGCTATATACAGGGTCAGTAGCTATATACAGGGTCAGTTACAGTGTCAGTAGCTATGTACTACAGGGTCTGTTCCAGTGTCAGTAGCTATATACAGGGTCTGTTCCACGGTCAGTAGCTATATACAGGGTCTGTTCCAGTGTCAGTAGCTATATACAGGATCTGTTCCAGGGTCAGTAGCTATATACAGGGTCAGTAGCTATATACAGTGTCAGTTCCAGGGTCAGTAGCTATATACAGGGTCAGTAGCTATATACAGGGTCAGTAGCTATATACAGGGTCTGTTCCAGGGTCAGTAGCTATATACAGGGTCAGTAGCTATATACAGTGTCAGTTCCAGGGTCAGTAGCTATATACAGGGTCTGTTCCAGGGTCAGTAGCTATATACAGGGTCAGTAGCTATATACAGGGTCAGTTCCAGGGTCAGTAGCTATATACAGGGTCAGTTCCAGGGTCAGTAGCTATATACAGGGTCTGTTCCAGGGTCAGTAGCTATATACAGGGTCAGTAGCTATATACAGGGTCAGTTCCAGGGTCAGTAGCTATATACAGGGTCTGTTCCAGGGTCAGTAGCTATATACAGGGTCAGTTCCAGGGTCAGTAGCTATATACAGGGTCTGTTCCAGGCTCAGTAGCTATATACAGGGTCAGTAGCTATATACAGGGTCTGTTCCAGGGTCAGTAGCTATATACAGTGTCAGTAGCTATATACAGGGTCAGTTCCAGTGTCAGTAGCTATATACAGGGTCTGTTCCAGTGTCAGTAGCTATATACAGGGTCTGTTCCACGGTCAGTAGCTATATACAGGGTCTGTTCCACGGTCAGTAGCTATATACAGTGTCAGTAGCTATATACAGGGTCAGTTCCAGTGTCAGTAGCTATATACAGGGTCTGTTCCACGGTCAGTAGCTATATACAGGGTCTGTTCCAGGGTCAGTAGCTATATACAGGGTCTGTTCCACGGTCAGTAGCTATATACAGGGTCTGTTCCAGGGTCAGTAGCTATATACAGGGTCTGTTCCACGGTCAGTAGCTATATACATGGTCAGTAGCTATATACAGGGTCTGTTCCAGTGTCAGTAGCTATATACAGGGTCAGTAGCTATATACAGGGTCAGTTCCAGTGTCAGTAGCTATATACAGGGTATGTTCCAGTGTCAGTAGCTATATACAGGGTCAGTAGCTATATACAGGGTCAGTTCCAGTATCAGTAGCTCTATACAGGGTCTGTTCCAGTGTCAGTAGCTATATACAGGGTCTGTTCCAGGGTCAGTAGCTATATACAGGGTCTGTTCCAGTGTCAGTAGCTATATACAGGATCTGTTCCAGGGTCAGTAGCTATATACAGGGTCAGTAGCTATATACAGTGTCAGTTCCAGGGTCAGTAGCTATATACAGGGTCAGTAGCTATATACAGGGTCAGTTACAGTGTCAGTAGCTATGTACTACAGGGTCTGTTCCAGTGTCAGTAGCTATATACAGGGTCTGTTCCACGGTCAGTAGCTATATACAGGGTCTGTTCCAGTGTCAGTAGCTATATACAGGATCTGTTCCAGGGTCAGTAGCTATATGCAGGGTCAGTAGCTATATACAGTGTCAGTTCCAGGGTCAGTAGCTATATACAGGGTCAGTAGCTATATACAGGGTCAGTTACAGTGTCAGTAGCTATGTACTACAGGGTCTGTTCCAGTGTCAGTAGCTATATACAGGGTCAGTTCCAGGGTCAGTAGCTATATACAGGGTCTGTTCCAGGGTCAGTAGCTATATACAGGGTCAGTAGCTATATACAGTGTCAGTTCCAGGGTCAGTAGCTATATACAGGGTCTGTTCCAGGGTCAGTAGCTATATACAGGGTCAGTAGCTATATACAGGGTCAGTCCCAGGGTCAGTAGCTATATACAGGGTCAGTTCCAGGGTCAGTAGCTATATATAGGGTCTGTTCCAGGGTCAGTAGCTATATACAGGGTCAGTAGCTATATACAGGGTCAGTTCCAGGGTCAGTAGCTATATACAGGGTCTGTTCCAGGGTCAGTAGCTATATACAGGGTCAGTAGCTATATACAGGGTCAGTTCCAGGGTGAGTAGCTATATACAGGGTCTGTTCCAGGGTCAGTAGCTATATACAGGGTCAGTTCCAGGGTCAGTAGCTATATACAGGGTCTGTTCCAGGCTCAGTAGCTATATACAGGGTCAGTAGCTATATACAGGGTCTGTTCCAGGGTCAGTAGCTATATACAGGGTCAGTAGCTATATACAGGGTCAGTTCCAGGGTCAGTAGCTATATGCAGGCTCTGTTCTAGGGTCAGTAGCTATATACAGGGTCAGTTCCAGGGTCAGTAGCTATATACAGGGTCTGTTCCAGGCTCAGTAGCTATATACAGGGTCAGTAGCTATATACAGGGTCTGTTCCAGGGTCAGTAGCTATATACAGGGTCAGTAGCTATATACAGGGTCAGTTCCAGGGTCAGTAGCTATATACAGGGTCAGTTCCAGGGTCAGTAGCTATATACAGGGTCAGTTCCAGGGTCAGTAGCTATATACAGGGTCAGTTCCAGGGTCAGTAGCTATATACAGGGTCTGTTCCAGGGTCAGTAGCTATATACAGGGTCAGTTCCAGGGTCAGTAGCTATATACAGGGTCTGTTCCAGGGTCAGTAGCTATATACAGGGTCAGTAGCTATATACAGGGTCTGTTCCAGGGTCAGTAGCTATATACAGGGTCAGTTCCAGGGTCATTAGCTATATATAGGGCCTGTTCCAGGGTCAGTAGCTATATACAGGGTCAGTGCCAATGCCATATTTACAATGTGCAGAGATACTGGAGTGGTAGTTTTGTATAAAACTAGGTATCAAGATATATGATTGAGGACCTTATTACTATTAACACGTTTTTCTTTCTGTATTTTTTCAAATGAATATACAGTTGAAGTCAGAAGTTTACACAGTCAACTTAGTGTATGTAAACTTCTGACCCACTGAAATTATGGTACAGTCAATTATAACTTAAATAATATGTCTGTAAACAATTGTTGGAAAATGACGTGTCATGCACAAAGTAGATGTCCTAACCGACTTGCCAAAACTATAGTTTTTTAACAAGACATTTGTGGGTTGGTTAAAAGACAAGTTTTAATGATTCCAACCTAAGTGTAAGTTACAAGTCTTGTCCCATTGTTGCAACTCCCATGCAGACTTGGGAGAGGTGAAGTTCGAGAGCCATGCGTCCTCTGAAACACGACCTCGCCAAGCCGCACTGCTTCTTGACACGCTTCTCACTTAACCCGGAAGCCAGCTGCACTAATGTGTCGGAGGAAACACAGCTGGCGACCGAAGCCAGTGTGCATGTACCCGGCCCCCCACAAGGAGTCACTAGACCACGATGGGACAAGGACATCCCAAACCCTCCTCTAACCTGGACGACGCTGGGCCAATTGTATGCCGCCTCATGGGTCTCCCAGTCACAGCCGGCTGCGACAGAGCCAGGGATCGAACCCGGATCTGTAGTGACGCCTCTAGCACTGATCAGTGCCTTTGACTGCTGCGCCACTCGGGAGGCTCTTGTATTTATATTTTGATCTATTAAAGAGACTTTGGTCTAAAGTGTGACTCCCTGATAAAATAAAATAAAATTTTATTGAATTTAATTTTCAATAAAATAATATGATAAACAGAGTAGCAGCTGCATATATGATGATTGTGTGTGGGTGGGTGTAGATTCAGAATGAATGTGTTTGGGTTATGTATGTATGAGCAAATTATGTGTGTGTGTGGTGTGTGTGTTAGAGTTTCAGTATGAGTGTGTGTGAGTGTGCATAGAGTCAGTGCAAATCAAAAATGAAATGGTCAATGCAGATAGTCTGTTTATGCAGATAGTAGCTATTTATCAGTCTTATGGCATGGGGATAGAAGCTGTTCAGGAGCCTGTTGGTGTCAGACTTGTTGCTCCGGGACTGCTTGTCATGCAGAAGCAGTGAGAACAGTCTATGTCTTGGGTGGCTGGAGTCTTTAACAATTTTCTCGGCCTTCCTTTCACACCGCCTGATATAGAGGTCCTGGATGGCAACGAGCTCAGCCACAGTGATGTACTAGAATGTCCGAACCACCCTCTGTAGTGCCATGTGATAGAGGGCGGTGCAGTTGCCATACCAGGTGGTGATGCAGCCAGTCAAGATGATCTCAATGGTGCAGCTGTAGAGCTTTTGCAGATTTGTGGGCCCCATGCCCTCCTGGGCCGGGAAGAGGCGCTGTTGCGATGTCGATGGGAAGCCAGGCATGACTCCACCAGACATCCCAGTCAGACAATCCAAAATAAAGGAACCACCTAGCTGGAAACTGAGGGATAAGTTGGAAACGTTGAAACTTTTAAAATGAAACCATCCATCAAGGTCAAGTGGCCTAATTCTGTAGTGGTGGCGTTCTTTTGTTTTTCACACAACAACTTTGAGTAAGCAAAATGCAGGTTTTAAACCACTTTTAATTCACATGAACAATGACTCGGTTGATTTGTATTTTAAAAACCATGTGGCAGCATTAACATAGTATTACACCACGCCAAACAACCACCATCTACTACACAACCTGCAAGACACCTAGAAACATTTCTCTCTTAAAGGTTTTATTTTAGTTTCTGACATCACAGCCACCTGAATTACCTAGCAAGCCATCATCTAGTTTACGATCCACAGTTTGTATTCTGTACCCTTCTGAAATACAATCAAATGAACAAAGTTCAGCTAAGATCAATAACACTTCCCCTTTCCAATATAAACCCAGAGCCACTTAGTTACTTATCAACTGTGTGTGTATGTGTGTGTGCGTGTATATCTGTGTTTATGTGTATGTATGTGTATGCGTGTGTGTGAGTGTAGACATACAAAGGTCGTCCTGAGACATTGCGGCTCAGGAAATTCACCCTATAGTGATCTTACCCTACAGTATTCTAATCAGACTGCTAGAGGGACTATACAGAATGTTTGCCACTAGTGGTGCCTCTGATCTAAAAATGGGTAAAGAATTAGAAACTGAACTTCCATAGTATATTTAACTCTGACGTTTACATTATATGTGCAGCAGCCAAGCACGTTTTGCTTTCTTGTTGTCTATAGTATGCAAACCTTTCTCCCTGTGCTGGCTTGCCTGTATTTACAATAAAACACCCGCATCTATAGCACCTCTGCATTGCCAAACATACAGTATGTACTCCAAAAACTCTTAGAAAAGGCCAATATAGTGGTGTAGTTTGGATGAAAATGATGTTGAATATAGCAATAAAGTACATTCATCAATCTGACTCCAATATTATCTGAATAAATGCAGGAGGGAAGGGGGAGGGAGGAAGGAAGGAAGGAAGGGAAGGAAGGAAGGGAGGGAGGGGAGGGAGGGAGGGAGGGAGGGAGGGAGGGAGGGAGGGAGGGAGGGAGGGGGAGGGAGAGGAGTGGGGGGAGAGGAAGGAAGAGGAGGGAAGGAAGGGCGTGGTGGGAGGGAGGGGGCAATCTAGGAAGTGCCAGCAGAGTAAGTCAGGATACTAGCCCAATAAGCTGGGGAAGGGAGGGAGATGGGATGGAGTAAAGGAGTAGAGGGGAGAGGATAAGGGATGGAGTAGAGGGGAGAGGATAAGGGATGGAGTAGAGGGGAGAGGATAAGGGATGGAGTAGAGGGGAGAGGATAAGGGATGGAGTAGAGGGGAGAGGATAAGGGATGGAGAGAGGATAAGGGATGGAGGAGAAGAGAGAGGATAAGGGATGGAGGAGAGGGGAGAGGATAAGGGATGGAGGAGAGGAGTAGAGGGGAGAGGAGTAGAGGGGAGAGGATAAGGGATGGAGGAGAAGAGAGAGGATAAGGGATGGAGGAGAGGGGAGAAGATAAGGGATGGAGGAGAGGAGTAGAGGGGAGAGGAGTAGAGGGGAGAGGATAAGGGATGGAGTAGAGGGGAGAGGATAAGGGATGGAGTAGAGGGGAGAGGATAAGGGATGGAGGAGAGGAGTAGAGGGAGAGGATAGAAGGGATGGAGGAGAGGGGAGAGGATAAAGGATGGAGTAGAGGGGAGAGGATAAGGGATGGAGTAGAGGGGAGAGGATAAGGGATGGAGGAGAGGAGTAGAGGGGAGAGGAGAAGGGATGGAGTAGAGGGGAGAGGATAAATCAAATCAAATTAAATCAAATCAAATCAAATTTTATTTGTCACATACACATGGTTAGCAGATGTTAATGCGAGTGTAGCGAAATGCTTGTGCTTCTAGTTCCGACAATGCAGTGATAACCAACAAGTAATCTAACTAACAATTCCAAAACTACTGTCTTATACACAGTGTAAGGGGATAAGGAATATGTACATAAGGATATATGAATGAGTGATGGTACAGAGCAGCATACAGTAGATGGTATCGAGTACAGTATATACATATGAGATGAGTATGTAGACAAAGTAAACAAAGTGGCATAGTTAAAGTGGCTAGTGACATAAGAATGCAGTCGATGATCTAGAGTACAGTATATACATATGCATATGAGATGAATAATGTAGGGTAAGTAACATTATATAAGGTAGCATTGTTTAAAGTGGCTAGTGATATATTTACATCATTTCCCATCAATTCCCATTATTAAAGTGGCTGGAGTTGGGTCAGTGTCAATGACAGTGTGTTGGCAGCAGCCACTCAATGTTAGTGATTGCTGTTTAACAGTCTGATGGCCTTGAGATAGAAGCTGTTTTTCAGTCTCTCGGTCCCAGCTTTGATGCACCTGTACTGACCTCGCCTTCTGGATGATAGCGGGGTGAACAGGCAGTGGTTCGGGTGGTTGATGTCCTTGATGATCTTTATGGCCTTCCTGTAACATCGGGTGGTGTAGGTGTCCTGGAGGGCAGGTAGTTTGCCCCCGGTGATGCGTTGTGCAGACCTCACTACCCTCTGGAGAGCCTTACGGTTGAGGGCGGAGCAGTTGCCGTACCAGGCGGTGATACAGCCCGCCAGGATGCTCTCGATTGTGCATCTGTAGAAGTTTGTGAGTGCTTTTGGTGACAAGCCGAATTTCTTCAGCCTCCTGAGGTTGAAGAGCGCTGCTGCGCCTTCTTCACGACGCTGTCAGTGTGAGTGGACCAATTCAGTTTGTCTGTGATGTGTATGCCGAGGAACTTAAAACTTGCTACCCTCTCCACTACTGATCCATCGATGTGGATAGGGGTGTTCCCTCTGCTGTTTCCTGAAGTCCACAATCATCTCCTTAGTTTTGTTGACGTTGAGTGTGAGGTTATTTTCCTGACACCACACTCCGAGGGCCCTCACCTCCTCCCTGTAGGCCGTCTCGTCGTTGTTGGTAATCAAGCCTACCACTGTTGTGTCGTCCGCAAACTTGATGATTGAGTTGGAGCGTGCATGGCCACGCAGTCGTGGGTGAACAGGGAGTACAGGAGAGGGCTCAGAACGCACCCTTGTGGGGCCCCCGTGTTGAGGATCAGCGGGAGGAGATGTTGTTGCCTACCCTCACCACCTGTGGGCGGCCCGTCAGGAAGTCCAGTACCCAGTTGCACAGGGCGGGGTCGAGACCCAGGGTCTCGAGCTTGATGACGAGCTTGGAGGGTACTATGGTATTGAATGCCGAGCTGTAGTCGATGAACAGCATTCTCACATAGGTATTCCTCTTGTCCAGGTGGGTTAGGGCAGTGTGCAGTGTGGTTGAGATTGCATCGTCTGTGGACCTATTTGGGCGGTAAGCAAATTGGAGTGGGTCTAGGGTGTCAGGTAGGGTGGAGGTGATATGGTCCTTGACTAGTCTCTCAAAGCACTTCATGATGACGGAAGTGAGTGCTACGGGCGGTAGTCGTTTAGCTCAGTTACCTTAGCTTTCTTGGGAACAGGAACAATGGTGGCCCTCTTGAAGCATGTGGGAACAGCAGACTGGTATAGGGATTGATTGAATATGTCCGTAAACACACCGGCCAGCTGGTCTGCGCATGCTCTGAGGCGCGGCTGGGGATGCCGTCTGGGCCTGCAGCCTTGCGAGGGCTAACACGTTTAAATGTCTTACTCACCTCGGCTGCAGTGAAGGAGAGACCGCATGTTTTCGTTGCAGGCCGTGTCAGTGGCACTGTATTGTCCTCAAAGCGGGCAAAAAAGTGATTTAGTCTGCCTGGGAGCAAGACATCCTGGTCCGTGACTGGGCTGGGTTTCTTCTTGTAGTCCGTGATTGACTGTAGACCCTGCCACATGCCTCTTGTGTCTGAGCCATTGAATTGAGATTCCACTTTGTCTCTGTACTGACGCTTAGCTTGTTTAATAGCCTTGCGGAGGGAATAGCTGCATTGTTTATATTCTGACATATTACCAGACACCTTGCCCTGATTAAAAGCAGTGGTTCGCGCTTTCAGTTTCACGCGAATGCTGCCATCAATCCACGGTTTCTGGTTTGGGAATGTTTTTATCGTTGCTATGGGAACGACATCTTCGACGCACGTTCTAAGGGATGGAGGAGAGGGGAGAGGATAAGGGATGGAGTAGAGGGGAGAGGATAAGGGATGGAGGAGAGGAGAGAGGATAAGGGATGGAGTAGAGGGGAGAGGATAAGGGATGGAGGAGAGGGGAGAGGATAAGGGATGGAGGAGAGGAGAGAGGATAAGGGATGGAGGAGAGGAGTAGAGGGGAGAGGATAAGGGATGGAGTAGAGGGGAGAGGATAAGGGATGGAGTAGAGGGGAGAGGATACGGGATGGAGTAGAGGAGAGAGGATAAGGGATGGAGGAGAGGAGAGAGGATAAGGGATGGAGGAGAGGAGTAGAGGGGAGAGGATAAGGGATGGAGTAGAGGGGAGAGGATAAGGGATGGAGTAGAGGGGAGAGGATACGGGATGGAGTAGAGGAGAGAGGATAAGGGATGGAGGAGAGGAGAGAGGATAAGGGATGGAGGAGAAGAGAGAGGATAAGGGATGGAGGAGAAGAGAGAGGATAAGGGATGGAGGAGAGGGGAGAGGATAAGGGATGGAGGAGAGGAGTAGAGGGGAGAGGAGAAGGGATGGATTAGAGGAGGGGAGGGCCCTGTTGATACAAACCAGTAAACTAAAACAGCTACAATCATCAGGGAATAGTGATAGCCCTGATTCCAACCTTTCCACTGTACAACTATCACAAGCCATTTCCTAGACTATTCATGAGTTGCACCTCTGAAACTCGGTGGCATCGTTGCCATTGATAGCTATGTTCTACAGATGCCGCAGCATATTGATGCCTAAAGGTAGAACTGGGGCTAATGACTTTGAACTGAGGCGAATGACTGTGACATCTAAATGACCCTATAGGGGCTTGGGAATACCATGACATTGCTAAAGTAGACACATAGTAGGAAGCAACTTTGCCATCATTATCATGTTGTCAAATTTACTTTAGACGGATGTAAATGTTGTCAATAGCTAGCAAAGTTAGTAAAAAAAGAACAATGGCTAGCGAGCTACTGCCATGACTCTCCTGTGAGGATACGAAGGATCAGGTTACAGTGAGTCCACTCCACAGCGCTCTCTCTCTCTCCCGCAGAGGGGGGAGAAGGGTGAAGTTGGCTGTTTTATGAAAGTTATAAGTACCTGCAGGATTTTTAAAATTTTTACCTTTATTTAACTAGGCAAGTCAGTTAAGAACAAATTCTTATTTTCAATGATGGCTTAGTAACAGTGGGTTAATTGCCTTGTTCAGGGGCAGAATTACATATTTCTACCTTGTCAGCTTGGGGATTTGATCCTGCAACCTTTTGGTTACTAGTCCAACGCTCTAATCACTAGGCTACCTACCAAACACTCTCTCTCCCACTATTTCAGAAATGGAAGTTAAAAATACCTGTTACAACAGAGAGAAATGTTGTACTACTGTAACATTCAAGGTTGGATAATGAAACAATATTTCTGTAATACAAACAGTTGTAATGGTCCGTGGGTACTTAAAGAACTGTTGTGTCAGATCAGTTGTTGTTTAGGGATCTCATTAAGGATGGTATAACAACATAACTGCATCTCTGAATGTGTGTATTTCCCAGCCGTCAGGTTTACATCCAAATGTTGTGGAATTTATAGGATTAAATATGAAACTATTTGTGAGAAGACGAAATGTGATTTTGGCCTTCTGCATGAGAATTGTTTTTAATTAATATAAAAGTTTTACCAAATCAGTAACCACGCCCACGTGAGTACAGACATTGTGGCAATGGGATGGTACCACCCTCCAAGGAGAGTGCTCGCAACAAAGCCTCCTTCACACATGCTGCCAAACATACACTCGTAAAACTGATTATCCTACCAATCCTTGACTTTGGCGAAGTCATTTACAAAATAGCCCCAAACATTCTACTCAGCAAATTGGATGCAGTCTATCACAGTGCCATCTGTTTTGTCACCAAAGTCCCATATACTACCCACCATTGCGACCTGTATGCTCTCATTGGCTGGTCCTCGCTACATATTCGTCGCCAAAGCCACTGGCTACAGGTCATCTAAGTCTTTGCGAGGTAAAGCTCCACCTTATCTCAGTTCACTGGTCACCATAGCAACACCCACCCGTAGCACGCACTGCAGCAGGTATATTTCAGTGGTCATCCCCAAAGCCAACACCTACTTTGGCCGCCTTTCCTTCCAGTTCTCTGCTGCCAATGACTGGAACGAATAAAAAAAAAAATCACTGAAGTTGGAGACTTACATCTCCCTCACTAACTAAGCGTCAGCTATCAGAGCAGCTTATACCGACCTCTGCAGCTGTACACAGCCCATCTGTAAATAGCCCATCCAACCAACTACATATCTCATCCCCATGTTGGGTTTTGTTTTTCTGCTCTTTTGCACACCAGTATTTCTGCACATCCTTATCTGCACATACAGTGGGGCAAAAAAGTATTTAGTCAGCCACCAATTGTGCAAGTTCTCCCACTTAAAAATATGAGAGAGGCCTGTAATTTTCATCATAGGTACACTTCAACTATGAAAGACAAAATGAGAAACAAAATCCAGAAAATCACATTGTAGGATTTTTTATGAATTTATTTGCAAATTATGATGGAAAATAAGTAGTTGGTCACCTACAAACAAGCAACATTTCTGGCTCTCACAGACCTGTAACTTCTTCTTTAAGAGGCTCCTCTATCCTCCACTCCTCACTCCTCCACCAATCGAATAGATATGTGAAAAACACTTTGAGGATTGATTCTAAACAACGTTTGCCATGTTTCTGTCGATATTATGGAGCTAATTTGGAAAAAAGTTTGGCGTTGTAGAGACTGCATTTTCCGGTCGATTTCTCAGCCAAACGTGAAGATCAAACGGAGCTATTTCGGCTACAAAAATAATATTTTTGGAAAAAAGGAACATTTGCTATCTAACTGGGAGTCTCCTGAGTGAAAACATCCGAAGTTCTTCAAAGGTAAATGATTTAATTTGATTGCTTTTCTTATTTTCGTGAAAATATTGCCTTCTGGTAGCAGAGCCTAGCATAGCATTATGCCATGATAAACTTACACACATGCTTGTCTAGCGTTGGCTGTAAAGCATATTTTGAAAATCTGAGATGACAGTGTGATTAACAAAAGGCTAAGCTGTGTCTCAATATATTTCATTTGTGATTTTCATGAATAGGAAGATTTTCTAGGCAGATTTATGTCCGCTGCGTTATGCTAATTCGTTTGAGGGTATGGTTAGGGTCCCGCGTGCGGGTTTGAGAGTCATGAGATTAATTAACATTAATGGCACCTGTTTGAACTTGTTATCAGTATAAAAGACACCTGTCCACAACCTCAAACAGTCACACTCCAAACTCCACTATGGCCAAGACCAAAGAGCTGTCAAGGACACCAGAAACAAAATTGTAGACCTGCACCAGGCTGGGAAGACTGAATCTGCAATAGGTAAGCAGCTTGGTTTGAAGAAATCAACTGTGGGAGCAATTATGCTCTCTGCAGAGAGCTGGGAACAAAGAAACAAAGCCTACCATCAGGGACTCAAATCCTGCAGTGCCAGACGTGTCCCCCAGCTTAAGCCAGTACATGTCCAGGCCCGTCTGAAGTTTTCTAGAGAGCATTTGGATGATCCAGAAGAAGATTGGGAGAATGTCATATGGTCAGATGAAACCAAAATATAACTTTTTGGTAAAAACTCAACTCATCGTGTTTGGAGGACAAAGAATGCTGAGTTGCATCCAAAGTACACCATACCTACTGTGATGCATGGGGGTGGAAACATCATTCTTTGGGGCTGTTTTTCTGCAAAGGGACCAGGACGACTGATCCGTGTAAAGGAAAGAATGAATGGGGCCATGTATCGTGAGATTTTGAGTGAAAACCTCCTTCCATCAGCAAGAGCCTTGAAGATTAAACGTGGCTGGGTCTTTCAGCATGACAATGATCCCAAACACACCGCCCGGGCAACGAAGGAGTGGCTTCGTAAGAAGCATTTCAAGGTCCTGGAGTGGCCTAGCCAGTCTCCAGATCTCAACCCCAACAGTGTGTGAAACCTTGTGAAGACTTACAGAAAACGTTTGACCTCTGTCATTGCCAACAAAGGGTATATAACAAAGTATTGAGATAAACTTTTGTTATTGACCAAATACTTATTTTCCACCATAATTTGCAAATAAATTCATAAAAAATCCTACAATGTGATTTTCTGGATTTTTTTCCTCTAATTTTGTCTGTCATAGTTGAAGTGTACCTACGTTGAAAATTACAGGCCTCTCTCATCTTTTTAAGTGGGAGAACATGCACAATTGGTGGCTGACTAAATTATTTTTTTGCCCCACTGTATATCACTCCAGTGTAAATTGCTAACTTGCATTTACTTTGCCACTATTGGCCTATTTATTGCCTTACCTCCTTACTTCATTTGCACACACTGTATACAGATTTATCTATTGTGCTATTGACTGTACTTTTGTTTATCCCATGTGTAACTCTTTGTGTTGTGTTTGTCGCACTGCTTTGCTTTATCTTGGACAGGTCACAGTTGTAAATGAGAACTTTTACTCAACTGGCCTACCTGGTTAAATAAAGATTAAATAAACATAAAAAAAATGTATAAAAGACTCCTAATGAAATTTACATTACACCAGCGGGACTGACAGCGCGAGCTGAAAGGTATGAAATGGTTAGAAACTCTAAACTCTCTAGTTAGTAAATATATACCTAAGCCAATCAATGTAACTTTGTAAATGCCAGATCGCTATGGTAAGTCCCATCCTTCACCCAAGTATAGGCAAAATCAGCCCAGTGCTGTTTGAGAGATCACATGTGACTAACATATGAACGTAGGAAGGAACGTACAGACCGAGACATATCCACTAGGCATTAGGGTGACATGTGGATTGCATACTTTGCCTATCTGATATACGGGGTTGAACTTTCAGTGTGCAATACAAGGGTGAGAGTGATTTAATAAAAGGCACAAATATAAATGTGAAATGGATTCTGTGTTTGCGGTATTCAAAAATAATTCGATTCTTCTTTATATTATAGTTTAGAATCCACGACGGAGATCAGAGGACAATTATTAACCGTGAAGATCCATAAACAATGTTCACCATAGTTGAACCCAGGAGAGCCTGAGGGAACCAGGCCTACTGTTATACATACTGCTTTCATATCATCCAAAGTACACAACAGTAACATTCACCTTAGAGAAGAAAGGCAAAACCTAAAGAGAAAGGAATAGAGAGAGAGAGAGCAAAAGATAGTGTGTGTGAGAGAGGGACAGAGAGAGAGGGAGCGAACTAGACGGAGAGAGAGAGAGGGAGAGATAGACACACACAGAGAGCATTGGTTCCTGAGTTCTCCTGAACAAATATAGAATTAGATAAATGTAGATTTTTTTTTTTTTTTTACCTTTATTTAAACTAGGCAAGTCAGTTAAGAACAAATTTTTATTTTCAATGATGGCCTTGGAACAGTGGGTTAACTGCCTGTTCAGGGGCAGAACAACAGATTTGTACCTTGTCAGCTCAGGGGTTTGAACTTGCAACCTTCCGGTTACGAGTCCAACGATCTAACCACTAGGCTACCCTGCCAACCCAGGGGGCACCACCAACTATATTTTTTTCAGGACTCACACAGGATACTAACCTCAACATCAAAACCTTCAATCCAAATCCCAATTCCATACCTAAAACCTTGATTTTGGACAAGATTACCTGAATGGACTATTACTACCAAGGATTATCAAGAAAAAACTTCTAACAAACCAAAACCTGCAGAAGAAACACAGCGGATCCTGGAAATACCATCCGCAACAACACTGAGTCAGTAATGTTCAGTCTGAACCTACTTCTGGAGGCTAAAAGTAAAAGACAATAATAATAATAATAATAATTTTGTTAAATTAAGCTTAATAATAAGCCTACAACGTCCCAAGCTAAGTCGCTCTGGATAAGAGCGTCTGCTAAATGACTTAAATGTAAATGTAAGTGAGAGATGTGAAAACGCTTGAGCCTAACAATGGCAGGAGTGTTCCACAGACCCTCCCACAGACCCTCCCACAGACCCTTCCACAGACCCTCCCACCCAAATGTAGAGGCCTTTGAAGCCCCCATGGCTTGTCCAGAGGTTACAAGAATACAGTACCTCATGTACATTAAAAATAACACTGCAAGGAATAAGTACAGTGCCTTGAAAACGTATTCACCCTCTTGGCGTTTTTCCTATTTTGTTTCATTACACCCTGTAATTTAAATGGATTTTTATTTAGATTTCATGTAATGGACATACACAAATTAGTCCAAATTGGTTAAGTGAAATTTAAAAAATTCCTCGTAAAAAATTTAAAAAAAAAACGGAAAAGTGGTGCGTGCATATGTATTCACCCCCTATATATACACGTGTTCTGAAAGGCCCCAGTCTGCAACACCACTAAGCAAGGGGCACCACCAAGCAAGCGGCACTATGAAGACCAATGAGCTCTCCAAACAGTTCAGGGACAAAGTTGTGAAGTACAGATCAGGGTTGGGTTATAAAAAATATCTGAAACTTTGAACATCCTACAGAGCACCTTTATATCCATTATTAAAAAATGGACAGAAAATGGCACCACAACAAACCTGCCAAGAGAGGGCCACCCAACAAAACTCACGGACCATGCAAAGAGGGCATTAATCAGAGAGGCAACAAAGACACCAAAGATACCCTGAAGGAGCTACAAAGCTCCACAGCAGAGAGTGGTATCTGTCCATAGGACCACTTTAAGCAGTACACTCCACAGAGCTGGGCTTTACAGAAGAGTGTCCAGACACATTTGGTGTTCCCCAAAAGGAATTTGGGAGACTCCCCAAACATATGGAAGAAGGTATTCTGGTCAGATGAGACTAAAATGTAGCTTTTTGGCCATCAAAGAAAACGCTATGTCTGGCGCAAACCCAACACTTCCCATCACCCCGAGTTTAGCATCCCCACAGTGAAGCATGGTGGAGACAGCATCATGCTGTGGGGATGTTTTTAATCTGCAGGGACTGGGACTGGGACTGGGAAACTGGTCAGAATTGAAGGAGTGATGGATGGCGCTAAATACAGGGAAACTCTTGAGGAAAACCGGTTTCAGTCTTACAGAGATTTGAGACTGGGACGTAGGTTCACCTTCCAGCAGGACAATGACCCTAGGCATACTGCTAAAGCAACACTCGAGTGGTTTAAGGGGAAACATTTAAATGTCTTGAATTGGCCTAGTCAAAGCCCAGACCTCAATCCAATTGAGAATATGTGGTATGACTTATAGATTGCTGTACACTAGCGGAACCCATCCAACTTGAATGGAGCTAGAGCAGTTTTGCCTTGTGGAATGGGCAAAAATCCCAGTGGCTAGATGTGCCAAGCTTATAGAGACATACCCTAAAAACTTGCAGCTGTAATTGCTGCAAAAGGTGGCTCTACAAAGTATTGACTTTGGGGGGGTGAATAGTTATGCACACTCAAGTTCTGTTTTTTTTGGTCAAAATGTCATAAAAAAAATATTTTGTATTTTCAAAGTGGTAGGCATGTTGTGTAAATCAAATGATACAACCCCCCCCCAAAAAAAAACTTTTTTAATTCCAGGTTGTAAGGCAACAATATAGGAAAAATGCCAAGGGGGGTGAATACTTTTGCAAGCCACTGTACAACAAAAAAAATCTCCTCAATGACAATTCAGAGACACTATTTGCTGACTGCTACAAAGAGGGGAATGTAAGGAACTTAATTTTCCACACAGACCATCCCCAGGCATGGCACAGTGCTATAAGAGCACAGTACCCCTATGTCAAGAGAGGGTCAGAGGACTAGACATTGAGGAAATTGAAGCAACCTCTGTACTTGAACAGAGCTTTGCTCAATCAAATCAAATTTTATTTGACACATACACATGGTTAGCAGATGTTAATGCAAGTGTAGCAAAATGCTTGTGCTTCTGGTTCCGACCATGCAGTAATGTCTAACAAGTAATCTAACCTAACAATTTCACAGCAACTACCTTATGCACACAAGTGTAAAGGAATGAATAAGAATATGTACATAAAAATATATGAATGAGTGATGGCCGAATGGTATAGGCAAGATGCAGTAGATGGTATAGAGTACAGTATATACATATGAGATGAGTAATATAGGGTATGTAAACATTATATAAAATGGCATTGTTTAACTTTTTATGGCTGCAGGGGCAGTATTGAGTAGCTTGGATGAAAGGTGCCCATATCAAACGGCCTGCTCCTCAGTCATAGTTGCTAATATTTGCATATTATTATTAGTATTGGATAGAAAACACTCTAACGTTTCTAAAATTGTTTGAATGATGTCTGTGAGTATAACAGAACTCATATTGGCAGGTAAAATCCTGAGTTGAAATCAAAACAACAAGTCAGAAATCTGAGTCCCCAATGAAATCCCCTTGAGATATGAATGATGTTGCACTGCCTAGGGGTTCCACTAGATGTCAACCATCAATAGCAATTATAATGAGGCTTCTATGTTGTTGTGGGAGTGAATGAGAGCAGAATATATCAGGTGTCCATCAAGCAGCCATTTTGTGATCGCACTTTTTCCTCATGGTAGTCACTTGCGTTCCATTGCTCACGTAGACAAGAAGGAATACTTCGGTTGGAACTTTATTGAAGCTATATGTTAAAAACATCCTAATGGTTGATTCTGTACTTAGTTTGAAATGTTTCTTCGACCGGTAATATAACTTTTTGAAGTTTTTGTCCGATATAACGTTAACCAGAATTAGCGTTTGGATATGTATACCAAACGTGCTAACAAAAGAAGGTATTTGGACATAAATAAAGGACATTTTCGACCAAAACAAACGTTTATTATGGACCTGGGATTCCTGGAGTGCTTTCTGATGTAGATCATCAAAGGTAAGGGAATATTTATCATGTAATTTCTTGTTTTTGTTGACTCCATCTTTGCGGCTGTGGTGTTTTTACTTTTGAGCGCCGTCTCAAATTATTGCATGCGTTACTTTTTCCGTAAAGTTTTTTTGAAATCTGACACAGCGGTTGCATTAAGGAGAGGTATATCTATAATTCCATGTGTATAACTTGCATAATCATCTACATTTATGATGAGTATTTCTGTTGAATGATGTGGCTATGCAAAATCACTTGATGTTTTTGGAATTAGTGAATCTAACGCGCCAATGTAAACTCAGATTTTTTTTATATAAATATGAACTTTATCAAACAAAACATGCATGTATTGTCTAACATGAAGTCCTATGAGTGTCATCTGATGAAGATAATTCAAGGTTAGCGATTAATTTTATCTTTATTTTTGTTTTTTGTGAATGCTATATTTTGCTGTAAAATGGCCGTGCTTATTGTGGTTTGGTGGAGACCTAACATAATCGTTTGTAGTGTTTTCGCTGAAAAGCCAATTTGAAATCGGACACTTTGGTGGGATTAACAATGAGAATAGCTTTTAAAATGATATCAGACACATGTATGTTTTAGGAATTGTAATTATGAGATTCCTGTGGTTTGAATTTGGTGCTCTCTATTTTCACTGGTAGTTGTCATATCGATCCCGGAATCGGCATTGCAGCCATAACAGGTTTTAAAGTGGCTAGTGATACATTTATTACATCAATTTTTCCATTATTAAAATGGCTAGAGTTAAGTCAGTATGTTGGCAGCAGCCACTCAATGTTAGTGATGGCTGTTTAACAGTCTGATGTCCTTGAGATAGAAGCTGTTTTTCAGTCTCTCGGTGCACTCTTTGATGCACCTGTACTGACCTCGCCTTCTGGATGATAGCGGGGTGAACAGGCAGTGGCTCGGGTGGTTGTTGTCCTTGATGATCTTTTTGGCCTGTTGTGGAATTATCAGAATTTGGTAACATTTGTAAGCTGTTTAATATTCATCAAATGTGTGTAAGTTACTTCTCATCAGAATGGTATTTTTGTGTAATTCTGTGATGAGGTTGCAGTTATCTGTTCTATGTCAAAACTAAGTTGCATGGGCCGCTGAGAGGGGAGAGGTCAAAGTGTCATCATGTGTAAACATATCTTTTACTCCCTACCTTTTCTAGTGGGAAAGAAGGGTTGCAGTGTCTGGAATCATTCTATGCTCCCGCTTATGTTGTTTCTATCTTAACCTATAGCCTCACCCTCCTCTCCGTGAGTTTGTCCAGGAGTTTGTATTTAGAGTGGGTTGTAAATAAATGACAATTTGATATATGCCTGTTGATATGGAGGATTTGGTTTATGGTTCTGGGGTTTGGGAAAGGAGACAAAGCTGAACGATGAATTATGTCTATGCTGTCTCACTATGTGTGTCTTTGCTATTAAAGGAACTCAGTTGCATTGTAAGGGGGCTCTCAGAGAATTCACTGAAGAGACACTGAATTTATCTGAGAGTCACAGGATTGTGATAAGAGCTCATATAATTAAAGATGGACTTTTATAACTAACTCTGACGTGTGTGTGTGGTTTGCTCCCGTGATTAGGTAAATAGAGGAAATTTCCACGACAGGCCTTTCTGTGACATCGGATGGTGTAGGTGTCCTGGAGGGCAGGTAGTTTGCCCCCGGTGATGCGTTGTGCAGACCTCACTACCCTCTTCAGAGCCTTACGGTTGCGGACAGAGCAGTTGCCGTACCAAAATAGGACACCCTGTTCATCTTGTATTTTTATACAGCCTGACAGAATGCTCGCAATTGTGCATCTGTAAAAGTTTGTGAGTGTTTTTGGTGACAAGCCGAATGTCTTCAGCCTCCTGAGGTTGAATTGGCGCTGTTGCGCCTTCTTCATCACGCTGTATGTGTGGGTGGACCATTTCAGTTTGTCCAGGATGTGCACGCCAGGGAACTTAAAACTTTCCACCTTCTCCACTACTCTCCCGTCGATGTGGTTATGGGGCTGCCTCCTCTGCTGTTTCCTGAAGTCCACGATCATCTCCTTTGTTTTGTTGACATTGAGTGCGAGGTTATTTTCCTGACACCACACTCCGAGGGCCCTCACCTCCTCCCTGTAGGCCGTCTCGTCGTTGTTGGTAATCAAGCCTACCACTGTAGTGTTCTCTGCAAACTTGATGATTGAGTTGGAGGCGTGCATGGCCACGCAGTCATGGGTGAACAGGGAGTACAGGAGGGGGCTGAGAACGCACCCTTGGTGGTCCCCAGTGTTGAGGATCAGCGGCGTGGAGATGTTACCTACCCTCACCACCTGGGGGCGGCCCGACCCAAGGTCACGAGCTTAATGACGAGTTTGGAGGGTACAATGGTGTTAAATGCTGAGCTGTAGTCGATGAACAGCATTCTTACATAGGTATTCCTCTTGTCCAGATGGGTTAGGGCAGTGTGATTGCGTAGTCTGTGGACCTGCTGGGGTGGTAAGCAAATTGGAGTGGTTCTAGGGTGTGAGGTAAGGTGGAGGTGATATGGTCCTTGACTAGTCTCTCAAAGCACTTCACGATGACGGAAGTGAGTGGTACGGAGCGGTAGTCGTTTAGCTCCGTTAACTTTGCTTTCTTGTGAACAGGAATAATGGTGACCCTCTTGAAGCATGTGGGAACAGCAGACTGGGTTAAGGATTGATTGAATATGTTCGTAAACACACCAGCCAGCTGGTCTGCGCATGCTCTGAGGACGCGGCCGGGGATGCCGCCTGGGCTTGCAGCCCTGCGAGGGTTAACATGTTTAAATGTTTTACTCACGTTGGCTGCAGTGAAGGAGAGCCCGCAGGTTTTAGTAGCAGGCCGTGTCAGTGGCACTGTCTTGTCTTCAAAGTGAGCAAAGAAGTTGTTTAGTTAGTCTGGGAGCAAAACATTGTGATCCGCGACGGGGCTGGTTTTTCTTTTGTAGTCCGTGATTGACTGTAGACCCTGCCACATGCCTCTCATGTCTGAGCCATTGAATTACGACTCTACTTTGACCTCTCAGCTTCTCTATCAAATAAAAACATTTCAAGCAGACAACCTATGAAAATGAACAACAATGACAAACGGTTTGGTGAAGAATGCAAAAACCTAAGAAATTGAGAAACCTATCCAACCAAAAACATAAAGATCCAGAAAACCTGACTCTACGCCTTCACTATGGTGAATCACTAAAACCATACAGAATACACTACGGAATAAGGAGGAACAGCAAATCAGAAATCACCTCAATGCAATTGAAGAATCCATAGATTCTAACCACTTCTGGCAAAATTGGAAAACTCTAAACAAACAACAACACGGAGATGTATGGATAAACTTACTTGTCTAATCCTTTTGGATCTATAAACAAAGAATAAACAGCAAAAACATATACATGATCAAATACAAATCTTAGAATCAACTATTAAAGACTACCAGAACCCACTGGATTCTCCAATTGTCTTGAATGATCTACATTAGAGGTCGACCGATTAATCGGAATGGCCGATTTAATTAGGGCCGTTTTCATAACAATCGGAAATCGGTATTTTTGGACACCATTTTTTTTTACACCTTTATTTAACTAGGCAAGTCAGTTAAAGAACACATTCTTTTTTTCAATGACTGCCTAGGAACGATGGGTTAACTGCCTTGTTCAGGGGCAGAACGACAGATTTTTACCTTGTCATCTCGGGGATTCAATCTTGCAACCTTACAGTTAACTAGTCCAACGCTCTAACCACCTGCCTCTCATTGCACTCCACGAGGAGCCTGCCTGTTACGCGAATGCAGTAAGAAGCCAAGGTAAGTTGCTAGCTAGCATTAAAGTTATCTTATAAAAAACAATCAATCATAATCACTAGTTAACCACACATGATTGATGATATTACTAGTTTATCTACCGTGTCCTGTGTTGCATAATCGATGCAGTGCGCATTCGCGAAAAAGGAATGTCGTTGCTCCAACGTGTACCTAACCATAAACATCAATGCCTTTCTTAAAATCAATACACAAGTATATATTTTAAACCTGCATATTTAGTTAATATGCCTGCTAACATAAATTTCTTTTAACTAGGTAAATTGTGTCACTTCTCTTGCAACAGAGTAAGGGTATGCAGCATTTTGGGCCACCTGGCTCGTTGTGAACTGTGTGAAGACCATTTCTTGCTAACAAAGACAGCCAACTTCGCCAAACGGGGGATGATTTAACAAAAGCGCATTTGCGAAAAAAGCACAATCATTGCATGACTGTACCTAACCATAAACACCAATGCCTTTCTTAAAATCAATACACACAAGTACATATTTTTAAACCTGCATATTTAGCTAAAATAATTCCAGGTTAGCAGGCAATATTAACCAGGTGAAATTGTGTCGCTTCTCTTGCGTTCATTGCACGCAGAGTCAGGGTATTTGTAACAGTTTGGGCCACCTGGCTCGTTGCGATCTAATTTGCCAGAATTTTATGTAATTATGACATAACATTGAAGGTTGTACAATGTAACAGCAATATTTAGACTTAGGGATGCCACCCGTTAGATAAAATACGGAGCGGTTCCGTATTGCTCTGAAATAATATGTTTTGTTTTCTAAATGATAGTTTCCGACCATATTAAATGACCAAAGGTTCGTATTTCTGTGTGTTATTATGTTATAATTAAGTCTATGATTTGATAGAGCAGTCTGACTGAGCGGTGGTAGGCAGCAGCAGGCTCATAAGCATTCATTCAAACAGCAGTTTTGTGCGTTTTGCCAGCAGCTCCTCGCTGTGCTTCAAGCATTGAGCTGTTTATGACTTCAAGCCTATCAACTCCCGAGATTAGGCTGGTGGAACCGATTTGAAATTGCTAGCTAGTTAGCGGGGTGTGCGCTAATAGCGTTTCAAACGTCACTCGCTCTGAGACTTGGAGTAGTTGTTCCCTTTGCAGAGGGGATTTTGTGGAGCGATGGGTAACGATGCTTCGATGATGGCTGTTGTCGATGTGTTCCTGGTTCGAGCCCAGGTAGGGGCGAGGAGAGGGACGGAAGCTATACTGTTACACTGGCAATACTAAAGTGCCTATAAGAACATCCAATAGTCAAAGGTATATGAAATACAAATAGTAGAGAGAGAAATAGTCCTATAAATACTATATTAACTACAACCTAAAACCTCTTACCTTGGAATATTGAAGTCTCATGTTAAAAGGAACCACCAGTTTTCATATGTTCTCATGTTCTGAGCAAGGAACTTAAACGTTAGCTTTTTTACATGGCACATATTGCACTTTTACTTTCTTCTCCAACACTTTGTTTTTGCATTATTTAAACCAAATTGAACATGTTTCATTATTTATTTGAGGCTACATTTATTTTTATTGATGTATTATATTTAGTTAAAATAAGTGCTCATTCAGTATTGTTGTAATTGTCATTATTTCCAAAAATAATATAAAATAATCGTCTGATTAATCGGTTTCGGCTGACCAATAAATCGGTATCGGTGTTGAAAAATCATAAATTGGTTGACTTCTAATCAACAGGACAAAATGGCCTGTAGTGTTGATGGTATCCTACATGAAATTATATAATATACAGACCACACATTTCAATTGGCTATACTTTATCATCCTCAGCTTTGGCATATTCCCCAATATTTGTTAAAAAGGACTGATCACCCCAATCCACAAAAGTGGGGACCCCAATAACTACTGTGGGATATGCGTCAACAGCAATCTTGGAAAACTACTCTGCATTATCATTAATAGCAGACTCGTATATTTCCTCAGCGAAAACAATGTACTGAGCAAATGTCAAACAGAACACGTATTCACCCTGCACACGTTAATTAACTGACAAACAAACAAACCAAACCAAAAACCTTCTCGTACTTTGTTGATTTCAAAAAAGCTTTTGACTCAATATGGCATGAGGGTCTGCTATACAAATTGATGGAAAGTGGTGTTGGGGGTAAAACCATACGACATTATAAAATAGCTGTACACAAACAACAAGTGTGGTTAAAATTGAGAAAAAACACACTTCTTCCCACAGAGCTGGGGGGTGAGACAGGGATGCAGATTGAGCCCCACCTTCTTCAACATGCATTTCAACGAATTGGAGAGGGCACAAGAACAGTCTGCAGCACCTGGCCTCACCCTACTAGAATCTGAAGTCAAATGTCTACTGTTAGCTGATGATCTGGTGCTTCTGTCACCAACCAAGTAGGGCCTACAGCAGCACCTAGATCTTCTGCACAGATTCTGTCAGACCTGGGCCCTGACAGTGAATCTCATTAAGACAAAAATAATGGTATTCCAAAAAAGGTCCAGTTCTCAGGACCACAAATACAAATTCCATCTAGACATCGTTGCCCTAAAGCACACAAAACACTATACATACCTTGGACTAAACATCAGCGCCACAGGTAACTTCCACAAAGCTGTAAACGATCTGAGCAACAAGGCAAGAAGGGCCTTCTATGTCAACAAAAGCAACATACAATATGACATACCAATTAGGATCTGGCTAAAAATACTTGAATCAGTTATAGAACCCATTGCCTTTTATGGTTGTGAGGTCCACTCTCCAACAGACACCAAATTGAGACTCTGCATGCAGAATTCTGCAAAAATATCCTCTCTGTACAACGTAAAACACAAATTAATGCATGCAGTGCAGAATTAGACAGATACCCACTAATTGTCAAAATCCAGAAAAGAGACGTTAAATTATACAACCACCTAAAAGGAAGCAATTCCCAAACCTTCCATAACAAAGTCATCACCTACAGAGAAATAAACCTGGAGAAGAGCCCCCTAAGCAAGCTGGTCCTGGGGCTCTGTTCACAAACACAGACCCCACAGAGGCCCAGGTCAGCAACACATTTAAACCAAATCATGAGAAAACAAAAAGATAATTACTTGACACCTTGGAAAGAATTTACCAAAAAAAACAGAGCAACCTAGAATTCTACTTGGTCCTTAACAGAGAGTACAAGGTGGCAGAATAACTGACCACCGTGACAGAATAACTGACCACCGTGACTGACCCAACCTTAAGGAAATCTTTGACTATGTACAGACTCAGTGAGCATAGCCTTGCTATTGAGAAAGGCCGACGAAGGCAGATCTGGCTCTCAAGAGAAGACAGGCTATGTGCACACTGCCCCAAAAAATGAATTGGAAACTGAGCTGCATTTCCTAACCTCCTGCCAAATGTATGAGCATATTAGAGACACATATTTGCCTCAGATGATACAGACCTACAAAGAATTCGAAAACAAATCCAATTTTGATAAACTCCCATATATATTGAGTAAAATACCACAGCAAGATTTGTGACCTGTTGCCACAAGAAAAGGGCAACCAGTGAAGAACAAACACCATTGAAAATAAAACCTACATTTAAGTTAATTTATTTACCATTTTGTACTTTAGCTATTTGCACATCATTACAACGCTGTACATATACAGTTGAAGTCAGAAGTTTACATACAGTTTACATCATTCAATTTCATTTTACAACCACTCCACAAATGTCTTGTTAAGACAAACTACAGATTTGGCAAGTCGGTTAGGACATCTACTGTGCATGACACAAGTAATTTTTCCAACAATTGTTTACAGAAAGATAATTTCACTAATCATTTAAATTCCAGAAAATGATGTCATGGTTTTAGAAGCTTCTGATAGGCTAATTGACATCATTTGAGTCAATTTGAGGTGTACCTGTGGATGTATTTCAAGGCCTACCTGCAAACTTAGTGCCTCTGCTTGGCATCCTTTGAAAGAAACCACCAAACTCCTCATAAAAAATTTGAGCAATTTCCAAATGCCTGAAGATACCACGTTCATCTGTACAAACAATAGTACGCAAATAGAAAAACCATAGGACCACTCAGCAATCATACTGCTCAGGAAGGAGACAGGTTCTGTCTCCTAGAGATGAACATACAATGGTGTGAAAAGTGCAAATCAATCCCAGAACAACAGCAAAGGACCTTGTGAAGATGCTGGAGGAAACAGGTACAAAGTATCTATGTCCACAGTAAAACGAGTCCCATATCAACATAACCTGAAAGGCCACTGAGCAAGGAGGAAGCCGCCATAATAAAAGCCAGACTATGGTTTGACAGCTGCACATGGGGACAAAGATCATACTTATTGGAGAAATGTCTTCTGGTCTGATGAAACAAAAATATAACTATTTGGCCATAATGACCATCATCATGTTTGGAGGAAAAAAGGGGAGGCCTGCAAGTCAAAGAACACCATCCCATCCGTGAAGCATGGGGGTGGCAGTATCATGTTGTGGGGGTTCTTTGCTGCAGGAGGGACTGGTGCACTTCACAAAATAGATGGCATCCTGAGGGAGGAAAATGATGTGGATATATTGAAGCAACATCTCAAGACATCAGTTAAAGCTTGGTCGCAAATGGCTCTTCCAAATGGACAATGACCCAAAGCAAACTTCCAGATTTGTGGCAAAATGGCTTAACCTCTTCAACCTATGGGGGCGCTATGTCATTATTGGATAAAAAAACGTGCCCGTTTTAAGCGCAATATTTTGTCACGAAAAGATGCTCGACTATGCATATAATTGGCAGCTTTGGAAAGAAAACACTCTGACGTTTTCAAAACTGCAAAGATATTATCTGTGAGTGCCCCAGAACTGATGCTACAGGCGAAACCAAGATGAAACATCAAACAGGAAATGAGCTGAATTTTTGAAGCTCTGTTTTACTATCGTCTCCTTATATTGGCTGTGAATGTGCTGTGAACGAGCTTATGCTCTCTGCCGTTCGTCCAAGATGTCTGCAGCATTGTGACGTATTTGTAGGCATATCATTGGAAGATTGGCCATAAGAGACTACATTTGCCAGGTGTCCGCCTGGTGTCCTTTTGTCTAAATTGGTGCGCAATTCTCAGTAGCACTCATTTTACCATGCGATACAGAGGGAGAAGCACACTTCCAGGAAGGATACATAATTGAAGAGATATGTAGAAAAACACCTTGAGGATTGATTCTAAACAACGTTTGCCATGTTTCAGTTGATATTATGGAGTTATTGTGGAAAAAGTTCGACGTTTTTATAACTGAATTTTCGTTTTTTTTTGGTAGCCAAACATGACGCAGAAAACGGATCGATTTCTCCTGCACAAATAATCTTTCAGGAAAGCTGAACATTTGCTATCTAACTGAGAGTCTCCTCATTGAAAACATCCGAAGTTCTTCAAAGGTAAATGATTTATTGAATGTTTTTGTGAAAATGTTGCCTGGTGATGCTAACGCTAAATGCTAATTCTAAATGCTAAATGCTAGTTTTGCTATGGTAGAGAAGCACATTTTTGAAAATCTGAGATGACAGTGTTGTTAACAAAAGGCTAAGCATGAGAGCTAGCATATTGATTTCATTTCATTTGCGATTTTCTTGAATAGTTAACGTTGCGTTATGGTAATGGGCTTGAGGCTGTATTCATGATCCCGGATCCGGGTTGGCTCGACGCAAGAAGTTAAGGACAACAAAGTCAAGGTATTGGAGTGGCCATAACAAAGCCCTGACCTCTAACCTATAGAAAATGTGTGGGCAAAACTGCAAAAGCATGTGCGAGCAAGGATGCCTACAAACCTGACTCAGTTACACCTGCTCTGTCAGGAGGAAGAGGCCAAAATTCACTCAACTTATTGTGGGATGCTTGTGGAAGGCTACCTGAAACGTTTGACCTAAGTTAAACAATGTAAAGGCAATGCTACCAAATACTAATTGAGTTTATGTAAACTTCTGACCCACTGGGATTGTGATGAAAGAAATGAAAGCTGAAATAAATCATTCTATCTACTATTATTCTATTATTCTGACATTTCACAATCTTAAAATAAAGTGGTGATCCTAACTGACCTAAGACAGGGGATTTTTATTATGATTAAATGTCGGGAATTAAGAAAAACTAAGTTTAAATATATTTGGCTAAGGTATAAACGTCCGACATCAACTGTACAGAATATGACATTTGAAATGTCTTTATTATTTTGGAACAGTAAATACCAGTGGTGGGCCTTCAGGGCCAGCAAGCCCTTCTCTGCTGGCATAAACATCATCAGAATATAATTTTTTTTAAAATATATTTTCCCATAAATATGTATTAAATTATTCCCCAGAGTAAGAGTTATACTCTTCATTTCATAGCTTTCCTCTTGGTTGCACTGCTTCCGGGGTGGCAGGGTAGCCTAGTGGTTAGAGCGTTGGACTAGTAACCGGAAGGTTGCAAGTTCAAATCCATGAGCTGACAAGGTACAAATCTCTTGTTCTGCCCCTGAACAGGCAGTTAACCTACTGTTCCTAGGCCGTCATTGAAAATAAGAATTTGTTCTTAACTGACTTGCCTAGTTAAATAAAGGTAAAATTAAATTAAATTCCAGCCCCAGGTTGAGATTTATGTTAGATCTTTTATCCAATCATATTCAGCCATCATGTGTTGCCAGGGGTCTAAAATCTGCCCTCAGGCCTTCAGAATCAACGGTGCGGGCGCTTGTAGCTTAAAGTGAATAGAAATGAAAATTTAGTGTCAACCAATCAGCTTTAGAGTTGGCTATTGTACGCCTGCTGGCTGGCTCCAGTGTTACACAGGAGCCAGCTAGCAGGCGTAGTGCGTGCACGTCTTTTGATTGGATTACCAATATTGAGAGGCAGGTCCTGTATGGGCAGGTCTATGAAAACCTCAGAACTAGGAAACTGAATTTGATAAACAAATTAATTTGCATACTACTAAGCTGTTTTTTTAACCCACAATGGCGGAAGGAGGATATCGATTTGTTTGAGGATATAATTATAACGCCATTCTCAAGACAAACTTTTCAAGAAAAGTTAGACATTGTCAGGAGAGGTCGCCCGACGCCGACGCTACAAAGCCTGTCACAGGCAGGAAAGGGGTTCGTTCGTCACTTTCAAAATTCCAACAACGAGCGCTATCAATGGCTCACAGGCTCCGAGAAGCACTGCAAACTGTACTGCTGGGAATGCCTATTATTTGCAAGTGATAGATTTGGTGTTTGGAGCCACACTGGCTTTGCAAACTTGAGTTGTCTAACCAAGGCAGCAATGAGACACGGCTGGGCACTTACACGCAATGGTGCTTTTGAAAACTTTTGGGGACACCCGAGTGGATCTACAGCTCAACGAACAAGCACGCAAGGGCAACGGGAGCTGCACAATGAAAAGGTATTGTACTCTTCCCCTGCAATTCTATGAATAAAAATGTCAATTTCAAGGTGACGCAACGCCTGGTTTTATACTGCGTTTCTGTCTAAATGTATAGTGTCTAGAGCCATGGCATCATAATGATGGTAATAAGAGGTGGATTAATTCGGGTGGGACTGTGTAGGACCTCACTGAAGGCCCAGCCCCCAGGCCCACGTCACGCCACTGGTAAATAACAATAAAACATTTACTGTATATGTATCTATTTCACTTGCTTTGGCAATGTAAACATATTTTTCCCATGAAAAGAAGTCCCTTTAATTGAAATTGAATTGATAATTGAGAGAGCGAGAGATATGGAGGAGATGTTTTGAAGGAGAGAAACATTAAACAAACCCCCACATGGACTATATGTAACTTCCTCCTGAACTATTCTAATACATTTTTCTGCCTTTATTTTTAATTTCCTGGCCAGTTCCCTGTGCTCTTTCTCTCTCACTCTCACCACCACTCTGACCTTCACTCAATTCAATTCAAGGGGCTTTATTGGCATGGCAAACATGTGTTAACGCACTCTCACCACCACTCTGACCTTCACTCAATTCAATTCAAGGGGCTTTATTGGCATGGCAAACGTGTGTTAACGCACTCTCACTCTCACCACCACTCTGACCTTCACTCAATTCAATTCAAGGGGCTTTATTGGCATGGCAAACATGTGTTAACACACTCTCACTCTCACCACCACTCTGACCTTCACTCAATTCAATTCAAGGGGCTTTATTGGCATGGCAAACGTCGGTTAACGCACTCTCACTCTCACGTTTATGTTTATGTGTTTGTGTGTTCATGTTTGTGCGTATTCACGTGTTTGTGCGTGTGTGTTTCTGTATGTGTGCTTCTGTGTGTGTGTGCTTCTCTCTGTGTGTGTGTGTCAATAAGAGATAGCTGGCTGAGAAATCCAGAGCTGTGCTGTGGCCACTAGAGAAACGACACGTTCTACCTGCCCTGGAGCTCTCCATTTTAAAATGGTGACCTTTGAGTTGAAGGGGGCAGCAATGACACAGCTCTGGTAAGAATTTCAATCCACTTCAGACACGTACAGAGATTGCTCTCAGCACTAAGAGGGTGGAACACACATCATCATATCTAACTCTGGGAGAGGGTTGTTGGGCCTATTGCTATTCCACTGCAATCTGAAACACATACTGATACTACAGTATAGCACATACTTTTTTTCATTCTTGCTAAGAGGATGAATGTCAAATTCCACCAGATTGACCTTTTATCATCACTCAATCCACATTCTTTACTGTTTATACTACAAGGAATTTTTCTTTTATAGATTTGTCCCTCCCTGAGGAATGCCTGGGCTGATGCAAGCTGAAGAAACCAACATGGCTGCATATCTGATTGAGACCTTTCCTCTTCTTTCCCGAGGCAGCGATCAATTCATTCTGAACTCCTCTGTCTTGTCTCCTCTCCTTTGTCTCTTCGTTCTCATCTCCTCTCTCTATATAGTCACACAGGAGACTCGATACTAATCATTTCTCTCCTGTCTCTTTGGCTGTGTTCCTAATAATGCCCTTGTCATACTATCCCTATCTGATTCAGGGGGTTGTGTTTTCAGTGTGCAATACAAGCGTGAGAGTGATTTAACAAAAAGTAAACTATAAATGTGAAATTAACTCTGTTTGCAGTGTGCATTTTTTGTTGTTGATACTGCTTTATAGTATAGCCTAGAATCCACGATGGAGATCATAATGGTTTGTCATTTGCCTGTGACAAGCCAGCTGTTCCTTTGATGTGTGAGGTGCCACAGAGGACGAGAGGCTGTCTCTGCCCTGTCACACCATATCTATCCAGCATTTCATCTCCATCTATCATGGAATGGAAGAGAGGTATTCTCTTCTTATCAACAACCAATCTAGAATCATAACATGATGCATCCTCCACCAGAAGAGAAAAGCGTGTGTGTGTGTGTGTGTGTGTACTTCTCAATGAGGGCCGTTTCAGTCTTCCCCCTGCTCATAGGTGGCAGTAGGTGGATTGAGAGCAATAACAAACAAACAAGCCCAAAAACATACAAAGAACACTATTCTCCAACCCCTTCATACCAGATGGAACACTATTCCCCAACCTCTTTAAACCAGATGGAACACTATTCCCCAACCTCTTTAAACCAGATGGAACACTATTCCCCAACCTCTTTAAACCAGATGGAACACTATTCCCCAACCTCTTTAAACCAGATGGAACGCTATTCCCCAACCTCTTTAAACCAGATGGAACACTATTCCCCAAGCTCTTCATACCAGATGGAACACTATTCCCCAACCTCTTCATACCAGATGGAACACTATTACCCAACCTCTTTAAACCAGATGGAACACTATTCCCCAACCTCTTTAAACCAGATGGAACACTATTCCCCAAGCTCTTCATACCAGTTGGAACACTATTCCCCAACCTCTTTAAACCAGATGGAACACTATTCCCCAACCTCTTCATACCAGATGGAGCACTATTACCCAACCTCTTCATACCAGATGGAACACTATTACCCAACCTATTTAAACCAGATGGAACACTATTACTCAACCTCTTTAAACCAGATGGAACACTATTCCCCAACCTCTTCATACCAGATGGAACACTATTCCCCAACCTCTTTAAACCAGATGGAACACTATTCCCCAACCTCTTTAAACCAGATGGAACACTATTCCCCAAGCTCTTCATACCAGATGGAACACTATTACCCAACCTCTTCATACCAGATGGAACACTATTCCCCAACCTCTTCATACCAGATGGAACACTATTCCCCAACCTCTTTAAACCAGATGGAACACTATTCCCCAACCTCTTTAAACCAGATGGAACACTATTCCCCAAGCTCTTCATACCAGATGGAACACTATTCCCCAAGCTCTTCATACCAGATGGAACACTATTCCCCAAGCTCTTCATACCAGATGGAACACTATTCCCCAAGCTCTTCATACCAGATGGAACACTATTCCCCAACCTCTTCATACCAGATGGAACACTATTACCCAACCTCTTTAAACCAGATGGAACACTATTCCCCAACCTCTTTAAACCAGATGGAACACTATTCCCCAAGCTCTTCATACCAGATGGAACACTATTCCCCAAGCTCTTCATACCAGATGGAAAACACTATTCCCCAACCTCTTCATACCAGATGGAACACTATTCCCCAACCTCTTCATACCAGATGGAACACTATTACCCAACCTCTTCATACCAGATGGAACACTATTACCCAACCTCTTTAAACCAGATGGAACACTATTCCCCAACCTCTTTAAACCAGATGGAACACTATTCCCCAAGCTCTTCATACCAGATGGAACACTATTCCCCAAGCTCTTCATAACAGATGGAACACTATTCCCCAAGCTCTTCATAACAGATGGAACACTATTCCCCAACCTCTTTATACCAGATGGAACACTATTCCCCAACCTCTTCAAACCAGATGGAACACTATTACCCAACCTCTTTAAACCAGATGGAACACTATTCCCCAACCTCTTCATTCCACATAAATTCTCTCCTAGTTGAGCAGTACTGTCATGTCACCCAGCAGCCAACCAAGGACAGCCCAAAGTCAGAAACTGCATCTAAATATTTCATTTAAATGCAGAGCAACAGAATGAAATGAAAAAGATCGGCTTATTTTTGTCTGCGGCTGAAATGGCACCCGATTCCCTACATAGTGCACTACTTTTGAGCACTCCATTGGCCCTGGTAAAAAGTAGCGCACTATATAAGGAAAATGGTGCCATTTGGTATGCAGTGATAAGGGTTCGGACTAGGTAGGTCTCTTAGAGGAACAGAGAGGCTAAATACACTGCAGCAAGACAAAGGACAGTGAGCACAATGCTATTGAGTGAGTGAGTGAGTGAGTGAGTGAGATTTGCTGTGTTTGTCTGGATTGTTGGCGAGGGGGTTTGTATGCGAAGATAGACACACAAAAAACAAGAAAACATCCCTGGTGCAGTCTGTCCACATACTGTAACATCGATAGCACACCTTACTCACACCATGTTATTTTGGATGGGGCTACCTTGGGTGAATCGATGCCGGCCCAGGAACATATGGTATGTGGGTAAATCATGGTCAAGCTCTCACTGCCAGATACAGAGACTTATAGAGATGTATCTGTGAGGGTGGTGGGTTGCCCTGCCAGATACTGAGACTCATCTTGCCAGATACTGAGACATAGAGATATATCAGTGAGGGTGTACGGCTGCTACAGCCCTGCTACACTGACAGATACTAAGCCTCAAAAATACATATCTGTGTGGGTGTTGGGTTGCTACATCTTTGCCAAACTGCCAGATAGTGACACTCATATCATACCAATGTATCTGTGTGGGTGTTGTGTTGCTACATCTCTGCTAAACTGTGTCAGGAGCGGGGAGCTCTGTGCAGGGCACCTTCCTCTCCCTGTCAACCCTTCCTAGCCCATCCAATTGGAGGAGGTAATGTTCCATCCTTTCCCATGCTGTTCACTCTTCCTCATCTACACTCCCAGGAACAAAGACTGTTCTCCCAGGACATACTGGGAGAGAATACAATGTCTATGGACGTTGTTTGAATATTCTGTAGGAGACTTTGCAGTTGGTACCATGGGTCACATACAAACTGACTGTCAACTAGTGCTCAAAAGATTGCAGAGCAATCTCATCAGATCAACTGCAATGACCAGATTGAGCATGATCCCCAGGTCTCCTAACTGTTCAGGAATAGCTTTACGTCTGAATCCCGGATCAAAACAAGTGATGTGGCAGCAAATTTGTAATTTTTCAAATGAAGGAGTATGCCTTTAAGTCTGGATAGCTGATCCCGATCCCCAGTCTGCATGGGAACAAGGGATGCAGATCTCTGTGCCTGCAGGGCTCTAGTCCTCTGTGTCCTTTAAACATCACCATCATTGACCCCCGATCAATTCCTACTTATTCAGTCCAGTTCTCCCCTTCTCTCTTCTCCCCTGACACAATATACCTTGGGGAGTGTGTGTGTGTGTGAACCATCCTGGCCGGCTGGTTGATATGCATCCTTCCCTACAGCTAGAAGACTCTACCCTGTATGTAAAGCTTGACTGACTGGCAGCAGGAGGGTTATCCCACTGCTAAACCCGCTTGAGTTGGATACTAGTCATCTTCCTACCTAGCCAGCTACACTCCTCCCCTCCTCCGCTCAGAGCTCTGATATTTGTAATAAACAGAATGCCACTTTGTTGAGTCATATTGGGTACCTACAGCACTTCTTCCTAGATATACCCCTCATCTCCATTATCTGATTGGAGTGTCAACGTCAACAACAGGAGTCCCTCAGAATATCACTTCATGGACTCATTCCTTTCATCTTCTAGAAGAGCAGAGGGCCTTTGGAATATACTGATCTTTGAAAAACGAGTTTGGAGACATACAGTTGAAGTTGGAAATTTACATGCACTTTAGCCAAATGCATTTAAACTCAGTTTCACACAATTCCTGACATTTAATCCTAGTAAAAATGCCCTGTCTTAGGTCAGTAAGGATCACCAATTTATTTTAAGAATGTGATATGTCAGAATAATAGTAGAGAGAATAATTTATTTCAGCTTTTATTTCTTTCATTACATTCCCAGTGGGTCAGAGGTTTACATACACGCAATTATTATTTGGTAGCATTGCCTTTAAATTGTTTAACTTGGGTCAAACGTTTCAGGTAGCCTTCCACAAGCTTCCCATAACAAGTTGAGTCAATTTTGGCCCACTCCTCCTGACAGAGCTGGTGTAACTGAGTCAGGTTAGTAGGCATCCTTGCTCGCACATACTTTTTCAGTTCTGCCCACACATTTCCTAAAGGATTGAGGTCAGGGCTTTGTGATGGCCACTCCAATACCTTGACTTTGTTGTCCTTAAGCCATTTTGCCACAACTTTGGAAGTATGCTTTGGGTCATTATCCATTTGGAAGAGCCATTTGTGACCAAGCTTTAACTTCCCGACTAATGTCTTGAGATGTTGCTTCAATATATCCACATCATTTTCCTCTTTCATGATGCCATCTATTTTGTGAAGTGAACCAGTCCCTCCTGTAGCAAAGCACCCCCACAACATGATGCTGCCACCCACATGCTTCACGGATGGGATGGTGTTCTTTGGCTTGCATTATGGCCAAACAGTTATATTTTTGTTTCATCAGACCAGAGGACATTTCTCCAAAAGTATGATCTTTGTCCCCATGTGCAGTTGGCAACCGTAGTCTGGCTTTCTTTATGACAGTTTTGGAGCAGTGGCTTCTTCCTTGCTGAGCGGCCTTTCAGGTTATGTCGAGGAAGGACTCGTTTTACTGTGGATATAGATACGTTTGTACCGGTTTCCTCCAGCATCTTCACAAGGTTCTTTGCTGTTGTTCTGGGATTGATTTGCACTTTTCACACCAAAGTATGTTCATCTCTAGGAGACAGAACGTGTCTCCTTCCTGAGCGGTATGACGGCTGCTTCGTCCCATATATACTAGCGTACTATTGTTTATACAGATGAACGTGGTACCTTCAGGCGTTTGGAAATTTCTCCCAAGGATGAACCAGGTCTACAATTTCTTTCTGAGGTCTTGGGTGATTTATTTTGATTTTCCATTGATGTCAAGCAAAGAGGCCTGATTTGGAAGGTAGGCCTTGAAATACATCCACAGGTACACAGGTACACCTAATGTCAATTAGCCTATCATAAGCTTCTAAAGCCATGACATTTTCTGGAATTTTCCAAGCTGTTTATAGGCACAGTCAACCTAGTGTTTGTAAACTTCTGACCCACTGGACTTGTGATACACTGACCCACTGGAATTGTGATAGTCCCTGTTTGTGAATTCTGGGAATTAAATATGGGAATATGCTTGGCCAGATTGCCAGTTACAGTCTCCATCTGCACAGGGAATGCATGTGTCATCTCTCCATAATTCAATGTGAGATTGCCCCATGCAGACGACTGTGTGTGTGTGTGTGTGCGCGTGTGTGTGTATTCACATTAATAATCTGTCACTCTGTATACATTAGTATGTTTACTGTATCAGTGGAATCAAAGATTGGAGCTCCAGCTGTTACCGTAAACCAATAACTGTAGATCACATGGTATGGTAGGACTGTTACTGTTGATCCCACTATGGCAGGATTGTAACTATAGATCACACTGTATGGTAGGACTGTTACTGTAGATCAATCAGTATGGTAGGATTGTTACTGTAAACCATGTACTGTAGATCACTCAGTATGGTAGGATTGTTACTGTAGATCAATGTATTGTAGGACTGTTACGGTAGATCACACTGTATGGTAGGATTGTTACTGTAGATCATACTGTATGGTAGGATTGTTACTGTAGATCAATGCATGGTAGGACTGTTACGGTAGATCACACTGTATGGTAGGACGGTTACTGTAGATCACAATGTATTGTAGGACTGTTACTGTAGATCAATGTATGGTAGGACTGTTACGGTAGATCACACTGTATGGTAGGACGGTTACTGTAGATCACAATGTATGGTAGGACTGTTACTGTAGATCACAATGTATTGTAGGACTGTTACGGTAGATCACACTGTATGGTAGGATTGTTACGGTAGATCACACTGTATGGTAGGACGGTTACTGTAGATCACAATGTATGGTAAGACGGTTGCTGTAGATCACAATGTATGGTAAGACTGTTACTGTAGATCACAATGTATTGTAGGACTGTTACTGTAGATCACAATGTATTGTAGGACTGTTACTGTAGATCATACTGTATGGTAGGACTGTTACTGTAGATCAATGTGTGGTAGGACTGTTACTGTAAACCATGTACTTTAGATCACACTGTGGTAGAACTGTTACTGTAGATCACAATGTATTGTAGGACTGTTACTGTAGATCACAATGTATTGTAGGACTGTTACTGTAGATCACACTATGGCAGGACTGTAACTATAGATCACACTGTATGGTAGGACTGTTACTGTAGATTACTCAGTATGGTAGGACTCTTACTGTAGATCACAATGTATTGTAGGACTGTTACTGTAGATCACAATGTATTGTAGGACTGTTACTGTAGATTATACTGTATGGTAGGAATGTTACTGTAGATCACAATGTATGGTAGGACTGTTACTGTAGATCACAATGTATTGTAGGACTGTTACTGTAGATCACAATGCATTGTAGGACTGTTACCATAGATCATACTGTATGGTAGGAATGTTACTGTAGATCACACAATGGTAGGATTGTTACTGTAGACCACAATGTATGGTGTGACTGTAGATCACACTGTATGGTAGGACTGTGACTCTAGATCACACTGTATGGTAGGACTGTTACTGTAGATCACAATGTATTGCAGGACTGTTACTGTAGATCATACTGTATGGTAGGAATGTTACTGTCAATCAATGTATGGTAGGATTGTTACTGTAAACCATGCACTGTAGATCACACTGTATGGTTTGACTGTCACTGTAGATCACACTATGGTAGGATTGTTACTGTAAACCATGTACTGTAGATCATACTGTATGTAGGACTGTTACTGTAAATCACACTATGGTAGGATTGTTACTGTAAATCACACTGTATGGTGAGACTGTTACTGTAGATCACACTGTATGGTAGGACTGTCACTGTAAACCATGTACTGTAGATCCCAATGTATGGTTGGACTGTTACTGTAAACTGTAAATCATGTGCTGTAGATCAGAGTTAGGTAGGACTGTTACTGTAAACCACGTGTCAAACTCATTCCACGATAGCTGAGTGTCCGTGGGTTTTCGCTTCGCCCTTGAACTTGATTGATGAATTAAGGTCAGTAATTAGTCAAGAACTCCACTCACCTGGTTGTCTTGGTCTTAATTGAAAGGAAAAAACAAAAACCTGCAGAAAACCCACTGAGGAATGAATTTAACACCCCTGCCGTAAACCATTTACTGTAGATCACACTGTATAGTAGGATTGTTACTGTAAACCATGCAGATCACACTGTATGGTAGGACTGTTACTGTAGATCACACTGTATGGTAGGACTGTTACTATTTACCATGTACTGTAGATCTACCCCTGAGCAAGCCAGTTAACCCACTGTTCCCTGACCGCCGATGACGTGGATGTCGATTAAGGCAGCTCTCCGCACCTCTTTGTGCAATTAAAACCATCCACATTGCTCTGTGTGGTTGATGTCAGTTTTGAGTGTTTATCATGATGGCAAACAACTGTTGGTGATTTATAGCATCACATTAATAGTGTGCACAGTGTTCAGTCTGATTTAACCTGGCTATATTACCACTGTAGATATCAGTATAAAAGAATAAACAGGGGATAGAAAGGAGCTAACCGGTTGTTCCCTTTGATCAGAGTGAGATGTGGTCTGTTACTGACTACTGAGAAGCCACTGAATATGGACAAGCCAAAGCCCCAGTCACAGTGAGCCTGATCGACTGTGTGGTTCAGCGCGGCATTGTCACGTTCTGACCTTTATTTCCTTTGTTTTATCATTATTTAGTATGGTCAGGGCGTGAGTTGGGGTGGGCAGTCTATGTTTGTTTTTCTATGATTTGGGTATTTCTATGTTTCGGCCTAGTATGGTTCTCAATCAGAGGCAGGTGTCATTAGTTGTCTCTGATTGAGAATCATACTTAGCTGGCCTGTGTTCACTGTGTGTTTGTGGGTGATTGTTCCTGTCTCTGTGTTTGCACCAGATAGGGCTGTTTTAGGTTTTCTCACGTTTATTGTTTTGTTAGTCTATTCATGTATAGCTTTCTTTATTAAAGAACCATGAATAGAAACCACGCTGCATTTTGGTCCGCCTCTCCTTCAAGTCAAGAAAACCGTTACAGGCATGTAAGTAGCCGTGGGACTCGTGACTGTGTCATACTGGCAGCAAATTGTATTGAAAACTAAAAATGGTGTATCTCAGTACTAAAGCACATGCTTCTTCTCAAGGGGTTGCTGACAGTGGTGTTTATCAGAGCATTATTTCTGAAATCCAAGATGGCAGCGCAGTAGGACGTGTATATCGGTCTTTGTCTTATCCCGTGTCTCATCCCATGTAAATAGCTGGTATTTTTCATACATATCTTAACCTCTCTATCTACGAACTAAATATACCTGACACACCCAATGTGGTAAGGATCTGCTATTTTTATTCCCTATAACTGGAACTTCCATCAGGAGCTAGCCAGCTAACCAGCTACTTGTCTTTGTTAGCCACGGCTAGCGGTCCTCGCCTTTTTCCCCCGGCATCAGCCAGCCTTAGCTCAGCTAAGCTACACAGCTGATGCCCCCTGCTCTGTTTCAATAACATGGTACCTCATTTTGTTTACCTGTCGGCCCCAGCCTCGAACTCAGGTCCTGTATGTGCCTAACTGAACCGCACTGCCCATTCATCGCCATTTACCCGTTGTTGTCTTAGCTCTCCTGATCAACACCTGTGTTTGCTTTATGCCCCTCTCTAATGTCAATATGCCTTGTCTACTGCTGTCTTGGCTAGTTTTTATTGTATTATCTCACTGTAGAGCCCTCAGTCCTGCACAAAATGCCTTAGATAACCATATGAAGATCATCAAAGGTAAGTGATTAATTTTAGTCACTATTTATGGCTTTCGTTACTCCTCTACTTGGCTGGTAACGGTTTGTAATGTTTTGTTAGCTGGGCGCTGTCCTCAGATAATTGCATGGTATGCTTTCGCCATAAAGACTTTTTGATATCTGACACAATGGTTGGATTAACAAGAAGTTAATCTTTAAGCTGATGTATAACACTTTTTTTTAAAAATTATTATGAGTATTTCTGTTTTTGAATTTGGAGCTAGCGTCCCACACCCCCTAGAGAGGTTAACAAACATCCAGACGAGCTTCAATGCCATACAACTCTCCTTCCCTGGCCTCCAACTGCTCTTAAATGCAAGTAAAACTAAATGCATGCTCTTCAACCGATCGCTGCATGCACCTGCCCACCCGTCTATCATCACTACTCTGGACTGTTCTGACTTAGAATATGTGGACAACTACAAATACCTAGGTATCTGGTTAGACTGTAAACTCTCCTTCCAAACTCACATTAAGCATCCCCAATCCAAAATTAAATCTAGAATTGGCTACCCATTTCAAGCCTCCTTCCCTCATGCTGCTAAACTGACAATCCTACTTTCACCTAATCAAAGAATTATCCCAGCAGGAGAAGCTCTCCCTTGAGATAGATATCTCCACCCCGAGCTGATCAAACCAGACCTTTTTTGATGCAACCCCACAGACAAGTCAAACCTCCCAGCACAGAGTACTACCCCCTCATTGAAATGAAGGATACATTTACCCAGCTAGAGGTAAGGCAGGTGGTGCTGGAAGAGCAGGTGATTACACTCCAGTCAGCACAGACCCAGACAACAGTCCAGCCCAACAACACCCCCTTAACCAGACCCGAGGGCTGGAGGTGGAGAGAGACATCTCTGCACTGGATTGTGGTGAGACAACTTCAACAATATAAAAAGAAAGAGCAGGCGAAGAACAGTGCACTAGAGGAGAGGATCAGACTGCCGGAGGAGAGGGTGAGGGGGATGGCGTGTGACAGACAACATACCATTAGAGGTGGCCACCCCCGCAGTTAAGCCAGCAGAACAGCCCACCTCAGCTCCCGACAAAAGTCTTGACACCACAGCAGAACAGTCCACACCAGATCCTGACCATAGCCTCTACATCACAGCAGAACAGACAAATAAAGAACACCAAGCCCAGGGGATCCCTCTGAGCACCCCCCCTGTCAGCCACCCTGATAGCCACATTTACATTACATTTAAGTCATTTAGCAGACGCTCTTATCCAGAGCGACTTACAAATTGGTGCATTCACCTTATGACATCCAGTGGAGCAGCCACTTTACAATAGTGCATCTAAATCTTTTAAGGGGGGGGGCCCTCCTGACAACCCTCCCACACCCACTGAGGACGTACACAAGACACAGATTTTTCTCCTTATGGACTCAAATGGGAAATGTATACAAGAAAATAATGTTTTCCTAAACACAGTGTGTCTATACTCTGGTGTCAAAACACCCAGGGCGCCCTAGACCTGTCTGAGGATGAACTAAGTTCCCCTAGCCACTTAATAATAAACACAGGCACAAATGACCTGAGAACACAGCACTAAAGGGAGTGACTGAAAAAGCTTCTACTTTCCCCAATGCACAAGTGGTTATCCCCACCCTACTACCTCAAAAAGACTTCAACCCTGCTACCATACAGCGGGTAAACGCAAGTATTTCCCTTGACTGTGCCTCAAAACCAGATGTTTTCCTGGCCCACCACTCCACCTTGGACTTGAACAGCCCCTATGAACAGGTCCACCACTTCCCGGACTCTGAAGGACATCACTCTCAAACGCAGCCCCAACACTTCACACAGGAGCAACATATTAATAGACACCCAGACCAGCGAGACCCCCCCCCCCGGGACCTACGCATACAGGACCCACGCCGGGAGGACCTACATCCAGACCACAACACCACCAACCACATACACACCCCCCACCCCAACCAATCAACACCCCCCCAAGTCAACCATGCCCACACCATTTAGGCCCCCTCAGATCAGACCTATGCCCCTCCTGCCCACCCCATGCACCCCACCCCCGCAAAGAGGGCCTCAACATGGAAGACACACATACGCCCAGGCCGTGAGCGGGCAAACAGGCCCAACCCCCACTCTTACACCAGCGCAAGCCAATGGTATGTACCAGATGCTCAGCAGGCTCTGCTCACACCTACTGGCCTGAGGCCAAACTACACAAACCTTCACTATCTCATCCTGGAATATCCAAGGCCTGAGGTCATCTGCCTTTGGCCTAAAGAGCAGGAACCTGGACTTCATCAAAGAAATCGGAAATACAGACATTGTCATCCTACAAGAAACATGGTATAGAAGAGACTGACCAACTGGTTGCCCTCTAGGTTACAGAGAGCTGGTAGTCCCATCCAACAAACTACCAGGTGTGAAACAGAGAAGGGAATCTGGGGATATGCTGTGTTGTGCATCTCCTGAATGCACATGGGTGGCTGTCTGCTTCTGCCTGCAGAGACCCAGGGCCTGTGTGTAATAGTGTGTGCCAACCCAAATTACACGTTGCATAAACTCAGGACCTCCCTGTCAGATCCAGCCTCGGCTCCAAGGGCAACGCACAGGAGGAGGCCACAACGCACAGGAGGAGGCCACAACGGACAGGAGGAGGCCACAACGGACAGGAGGAGGCCACAACGGACAGGAGGAGGCCACAACGCACAGGAGGAGGCCACAACGCACAGGAGGAGGCCACAACGCACAGGAGGAGGCCACAACGCACAGGAGGAGGCCACAACGCACAGGAGGAGGCCACAACGCACAGGAGGAGGCCACAACGCACAGGAGGAGGCCACAACGCACAGGAGGACTTGAATATAGAGATGGACCTGGGCCACCTAGGACCTGAATATATATAGATGGACCTGGGCCACCTAGGACCTGAATATATAGAGATGGACCTGGGCCACCTAGGACCTGAATATATAGAGATGGACCTGGGCCACCTAGGACCTGAATATATAGAGATGGACCTGGGCCACCTAGGTCCTGAATATATAGAGATGGACCTGGGCCACCTAGGTCCTGAATATATAGAGATGGACCTGGGCCACCTAGGTCCTGAATATATAGAGATGGACCTGGGCCACCTAGGTCCTGAATATATAGAGATGGACCTGGGCCACCTAGGTCCTGAATAAGGTTTTTTTTTTGGCAAACAATCTGGCGCTTCAGAAATCAGCGAATTGACATGTTAGCAGAGTCAATGATATGAACTAGATCAGCACTCCTACTCTGAGACGGCAGTTTTGGATCAAATAACATTACATGGACAGAGTGGACCTGATCCTAAAAAAAGTAACTTTTTTTTGCTTCACATTTTCAAACAGTCCATTTATATTTTCCAACAGGGCTAAACAGTTGGATGAGTTTTTTTCCCTCACCTGAGTAGCCTAGTTTCACTGCCAAAAATAAAACTAAACCATCTAGTGTTCAGCGAAATAAAAACAAAATGTCAAATACAGTTAGCCTAGTCAAATAATTAACATTCAATCACATTAACCGTTACTCTCTCGCAAGATTTCCACAAACTGTCTGTATGTAGACAAACGTAGCTGCTGCTCATGTTGGTATCTGTATTGATGGTGCAAAAGCCATGATAGGGAGACATAGTGGAGCGGTAACTCGCGTGCAAACAGTTGCTCCCGACACCACTTGGGTACACTGCAGCATCCACCGAGAGGCTCTTGCTGCCAAGGGAATGCCTGATAGCTTGAAAGATGTTTTGGACACTACAGTGAAAAGGGTTCACTTTGTTAAATGCAAGGACCCTGAACTTGTGTATTTTCTGCACTCTGCAATGATATGGGCAGCTACCATGTAATGCTTTTACAACATACAGAAGTGCGTTGGTTATCAAGGGGCAAAGTATTGACACGTTTTTTTAAAATTGAGGGACTAGCTTAAAGTTCTTTACTGACCATCATTTTCACTTGTCTGACCACTTGCATGAGTTTCTCACACGACTGGCCTATCTGGGTGATGTTTTTTCTTGCCTGAATGATCTGAATTGAGGATTACAGGGACTCTCTGCAACTATATGCAATGTACGGGACAGAATTGAGACTTTAAGAAGTTGAAGCTCTTCTCTGTCTGCATTAAGAACACAGGTCTTTCCATCATTGTATGATTTTTTTTTTTGTGTGTGCAAATGAACTCAAGCTTACGGATAATGTCAAATGTGATATAGCGAAGCACCTGAGTGAGTTGGGTGCGCAATTCCGCAGGTATTTTCCCAAAACGGATGACACAAACAACTGTATTCATGATCCATTTCATGCCCTGCGTCCAGTCCACTTACCGATAAATGTTTAGCATAGTGTGTGTGGCAGGACAACCATGATGGCAAAAAACAACATTTGAGAGTGCGCTGACCCTGGTGCTAGAGGGAGTACAGCTGGAGGTTAAATGTTTGAAGGGGTACGGGACTATATCAAGTTTGGGAACCACTTTAGTGTGGTAGAGTAGGCGGCTCTGAAACGGAAATCACAGGGATAGACATCCCACAGAAATAATGTACTGTATCCTCCTCACCACTGATCTCAGACCAGATCTTGTTCCTCCAGGTGTCAACACAGATGAATACCACCAGGCCTGAAGACAGCAGGAACCATAGGCCCAGCAAGGTCAGGGCAATGAATCTGGAAAATAGAGGACAGCAGTGTGTTCTCTGTCCTCATGCTCTAGAGTAGAGAAGAGGATGATGCCTTCCTTACTAAATGCCCCGTGAAGGTTTTTACATCCTAACATTTAGGCGCTCTCCACTGTTTTCGTAGATTTAAACTGAATTAAACAGATTCAATTTAAATTAAAGGGATACTACAAGACTCTGGTATTACCCACAGTCAGATGGACTTATGGATACCATTCATCTATAAGTCTTTGCTAGGTTAAGCTTCGCCTTATATCAGTTCACTGGTCACCATAACACCCACTTATAGCACTCGCTCCAGCAGGTACAGTGGGGCAAAAAAGTATTTAGTCAGCCATCAATTGTGCAAGTTCTCCCACTTAAAAAATGAGAGAGGCCTGTAATTTTTCATCATAGGGACACTTTAACTATGACAGACAAAATGAGAAAAAAAATCTAGAAAATCACATTGTAGGATTTGTAATTAATTTATTTGCAAATTATGGTGGAAAATAAATATTTGGTCAATAACAAAAGTTTATATCAATACTTTGTTATATACCCTTTGTTGGCAATGACAGAGGTCAAACGTTTTCTGTAAGTCTTCACAAGGTTTTCACACACTGTTGCTGGTATTTTGGCCCATTCCTCCATGTAGATCTCCTCTAGAGCAGTGATGTTTTGAGGATGTTGCTGGGCAGCACGGACTTTCAACTCCCTCCAAAGATGTTCTATGGGGTTGAGATCTGGAGACTGGCTAGGGCACTCCAGGACCTTGAAATGCTTCTTATGAAGCCACTCCTTCGTTGCCCAGGCGGTGTGTTTGGGATCATTGTCATGCTGAAAAACCCAGCCAGTCATCTTCAATGCCCTTGCTGATGGTAGGCTTTGTTACTTTGGTCCCAGCTCTCTGCAGGTCATTCACTAGGTCCCCCCGTGTGGTTCTGGGATTTTTGTTCACCGTTCTTGTGATCATTTTGACCCCACAGGGTGAGATCTTGCGTGGAGCCCCAAATCGAGGGAGATTATCAGTGGTCTTGTATGTCTTCCATTTCCTAATAATGTCTCCCACAGTTGATTTCTTCAAACCAAGCTGCTTACCTATTGTAGATTCAGTCTTCCCAGCCTGGTGCAGGTCTACAATTTTGTTTCTGGTGTCCTTTGACAGCTCTTTGGTCTTGGCCATAGTGGAGTTTGACTGTTTGAGGTTGTGGACAGGTGTCTTTTATACTGATAACAAGTTCAAACAGGTGCCATTAATACAGGTAACGAGTGGAGGACAGAGGAGCCTCTTAAAGAAGAAGTTACAGGTCTGTGAGAGCCAGAAATCTTGCTTGTTTGTAGGTGACCAAATACTTATTTTCCACCATAATTTGCAAATAAATTAATAAAAAATCCTACAATGTGATTTTCTGGATTTTTTTTTTTCTTCTAATTTTGTCATAGTTGAAGTGTACCTATGATGAAAATTACAGGCCTCATCTTTTTAAGTGGGAGAACTTGCACAATTGGTGGCTGACTAAATACTTTTTTGCCCCACTGTATATCTCACTGGTCATCCCCAAAGCCAACACCCATTTGGCCGCCTTTCCTTCCAGTTCTCTGCTGCCAATGACTGGAACGAATTGCGCAAAAAAATTAAATGAAAAATAAATTAGCTGAAGTTGGGAGTCTTATAGCAGCTTACTGTAGCTGTACACAGCCCATCTGTAAATGGCACACCCAACTACCTACCTCATCCCCATATTTTTTATTTACTTTTGTTCTTTTGCACACCAGTATTTTGCACATCCTCTGCACATATATCACTCCATCGTTAATTTGCTAAATTGTAATTACTTCACTACTATTGGCCTATTTATTGCCTTACCTCCTTATTCCATTTGCACACACTGTATATAGATTTTTCTATTGTGTTATTGACTGTACTTTTGTTTATCCCATTTGAAACTCTGTTGTTTTTTGTCGCACTGCTTTACTTTATCTTGGCTAGGTTGCAGTTGTAAATGAGAACTTGTTCTCATCTGGCCTAAATAAAGGTGAAAAAAAGTATCTGCGTGCAGTATGAAGGAAGTTAGTGGTAGTTTCACAAGCCAATGTTAACGCGCAAAGGAAGTCTATAGGTACGATACCAGAATGTTGCAGAACCCCTTTAAGTGTCTCAATAAAATAAAATACAATCAGAGATGCTAGCAGCTGGTAAAAGAAAGTTCCTGAAGCACTTATGATCAAATACAATGGGCTGCTTCACAGCAGCTGAAGTTTCCTTTTGTTTAACATGTCACAAACATCCTGTGTAGACAGTGGTGTAAAATGTACTCCATTGACAATAAAAAATGAAAAAAATGAAAGATTCCTTACTAGAAAATGACTTAAGTAAAAGTGAAAGTCACCCAGTAAAATACTACTTGAGTAAAAGAATTTGGTTTTAAATGTTCATAAGTATTAAAAGTAAACGGAATTGCTAAAATGTACTAAAAGTAAAAAAACATTTCAAATTCCTTATTTTAAGCAAACCTGTCAGGGAAATGACCGGACCAAGGTGCAGCCTGGTGAGAGGACATTATCCTTTTATTTTGAATGACCGGACCAAGGTGCAGAGTGGGGAGCGTACATTATCCTTTTATTTTGAATGACCGGACCAAGGTGCAGAGTGGGGAGCGTACATTATCCTTTTATTTTGAATGTCGCCAACAAAAACAAGAAACACCAAATACGATCGTGAAGCTGACTAGGGATGTACAGGCCACTAACAAAGTCAACTACCCACAAAATACTGCCTAAGTATGATTCCCAATCAGAGACAACGATAGACAGCAAACATAGAAACAGAAATCATAGAATTAAAGAAACTAGAATGCCCACCCGAGTCACACCCTGGCCTAACCAAAAAGAGAATAGAAGCCTCTATGGCCAGGGCGTGACATTTACTGATTGCCAGGGGCACACTCAGACATAATTTACAAACAAAGCATTTGTGTTTAGTGAGTCAGCCAGATCAGAGGCAGTAGGGATGACCAGGGATGTTATCTTGAAAAGTGTGTGAATTAGACCATTTTCCTGTCAAAATGTAACTAGTACTTTTGGGTGTCAGGGAAAATGTAAGGAGTAAAAAGCACGTTATTGTCTTTAGGAATGTAGTAAAGTAAAAGTTGTCAAAAATATAAACAGTAAAGTACAGATACCCCTAAAACGACTTAAGTAGTACTTTAAAGTATTGAAGTACTTTACACCACTGAGAGCAGACTGCCACAGTGACTTTAGGATAATAAGGGGCTGGTAACAAGAAGAAAGAACCTCAGGAGGGAGAACTGAGATTTTTTCTTGACCAAATGACACAAAGGACATGAAGGTAAACCTCTGTTTGGTAATCAGGACTTAATCAGTGATGTGTGTTGCTCACCACATGCAGCCCAATGTCTATGGAAATGTATACTATGACCTTTCGGAGAGGAGTAGGGTAGGGACGGAGAGGAGCAGGGTAGGGACGGAGAGGAGCAGGGCAGGGACGGAGAGGAGCAGGGTAGGGACGGAGAGGAGCAGGGAACGGAGGAGAGGAGCAGGGTAGGGAGGGAGTGGGGTAGGGAAGGGAGAGAGTAGGTTAGGGACAGGGAGGGTAGGGAAGGGGGCAGGGAAAGGAGGGGCAGGGAAGGGAGGGAGAGGGACGGAGGGGGCAGGGAGGGAGAGGAGTAGGGGGAGGGAGGGGCAGGAAGGGACGGAGAGGAGAAGGGAGGAGAGAGGAGTAGGGAAGGGAGGAGTAGGGAAGGGAGGAGTAGGGAAGGGAGGGAGAGGAGCAGGGAAGGGAGGGAGAGGAGCAGGGAAGGGAGGGCGGAGAGGAGCAGGGAAGGGAGGCGAGGGAAGGGAGGGAGAGGGAGCAGGGAAGGGAGGGAGAGGAGTAGTTAAGGGAGGGAGGGAGAGGAGTAGGGTAGGGTAGGTATGGAGAGGGGAAGTAGGGAAGGGAGGGAGAGGGAGAGGAGTAGGGAAGGGAGGGAGAGGAGTAGGGAAGGGAGGGAGAGGGGTAGGGAAGGGAGGGAGAGGAGTAGGGAAGGGAGGAGGGTAGGGAAGGGAGGGAGAGGAGGGTGAGGGGTAGGGAGGGAGAGGAGTAGGGAAGGGAGGGAGTGGGGCAGGGAAGGGAGGGAGAGGAGAAGGGAAGGGAGGGAGAGGAGCAGGGAAGGGAGGGAGAGGGAGCAGGGAAGGGAGGGAGAGGAGTAGGGAAGGGAGGGAGAGGAGTAGGGAAGGGAGGGAGGGAGGGTAGTAGGGAGGGAGGGAGAGGAGTAGGGAGGGAGGGTAGTTAAGGAGAGAAGTAGGGAAGGGAGGGAGAGGAGTAGGGAAGGGAGGGAGAGGAGTAGGGAAGGGATGGAGAGGAGTAGGGTAGGGATGGAGAGGAGTAGGGAAGGGAGGGAGAGGAGTAGGGAAGGGTGGGAGAAGGGTAGGGAGGGAGGGAGGGAGGGAGGGAGGGAGGGAGGGAGAGGAGTAGGGTAGGGAGGGAGAGGAATAAGAAACATGTAACATTGTTACTTACTGCCTTATTCTAAGATGTATTACATAATTTTTTCCCCCCTCATCAAATCTGCACACAATACCCCATAATGGGCTTGCTTCCATCCTACGGCTAGAAAGAAGCCACTTTTCTCTCTGTAATTGATTATGGTGACTTGTTGTATATGTATGCAGCCTCCTCCGTCTTACAGAGACTGGAGTCTGTTTATCATGCATCCTTGCACTTTATTACAAATTCCAAGTCACACACCCACCATTGCATCTTGTACCAAATGGTAGGTTGGACCTCACTTTATATGCACAGAAAGATATATTGGTATGTGTTCATCTACAAAGCCCTTTTGGGTAAAGTCCCTCTTTACCTCTGTAGTCTGGTCTCCTTCACCCCCAGCAGTCACCATACCCAGTATGCTAGGTGGTTGCTACTTAGTCCCCAGGACATTGACAGTATTATGCAAGACTGCCTTCTCTTCTTGTGCACCAGAGGCATGGAATAGTCTACAATCCATGCTTCATCTAGATATGTTAGTGCCACTGAATGATTGTAAAATATTGATGGGAGACTGTTACGGAGGCGTGTAAATGCTTTTTTTAGGCTGGATCATGTTGTATGTTTTAATTATGCAATGTATTGATTGTTTCTGCCTTCTTGGCCAGGTTTCCCTTGAAAAAGAGACTCTGGGTCTCAATGGGCTTTTCCCAAAAACATTTTTTTTTTTGTGCAAATATATCAACAAATATATATATATATATATATATATATATATATATATTATATCACACTTAAAGTACCTAAGTATTCAGACTCTTTACATGGTTGAAACACATTTGGCAGTAATTACAGCCACGAGTCTTTTGGGTATGATGCTACAAGCTTGGCACACCTGTATTTGGGGAGATTCTCCCATTCTTCTCTGGAGATCCTCTAAAATCTGTCAGGTTGGATAGGAAGCTTCGCTGCACAGCTATTTTCAGGTCTCTCCAAAGATGTTAGATCGGGTTCATTTCCGCTTTATAGCTGGGCCACTCATGGACACTCAGACTTGTCCCGAAGCCACTCCTGTGTTGTCTTGGCTGCATGCTTAGTGCCATTGTCCTGTGGGAAGGTGAACCCCAGTCTGAGGTTCTGAGAGCTCCGGAGCAGGTTTTCATCAAGGATATCTCTGCACTTTGCTCTGTTCATCTTTCACTCGATTCTGACTAACATTTTCTGCCGCTGAAAAACATCCCCCAGCATGATGCTGCCACCACCATGCTTCCCCGAAGGGATGGTGCCAGGTTACCTCCAGATGTGACGTGTTGTATTCAGGCCAAAGAGTTTTATCTTGGTTTCATCGGACCAGAAAATCTTGTTTCTGTTGGTCTGAGAGTCTTTAGCTGCTTTTTGGCAAACTGGCTGTCATATGCCTTTTACTGAGGAGTGGCTTTCGTCTGGCCACTCCAACATTTAGGCCTGATTGGTGGAATGCTGCAGAGATGGTTGTCATTCTGGATTGTTCTCCCTTCTCCACAGAGGAACTCTGGAGTTTTGTCAGAGTGACCATCGGCTTGTTGGTCACCTCCCTGACCAAGGCCCTTCTCCCCAATTTCTCAGTTTAGCCGGCAGCCAACTCTTGGAAGAGTCTTGGGGGTTCCAAACTTATCCATTTAAGAGTGATGGAGGCCACTGTGTTCTTGGGGGACTGTTACGAATCCCTTTTGGCCCGACAGTCTAGGGGAGATGGTAACGAGACCCGTAACATAACCCATGCAAATTATAATAGTGAAAAAGTAAAAGCGAGAACGAAATAACCACAGACAACTAAATTACCGTTAAACACATGGTTTATTGGAAAACACATGGTAATGGGGGTGGCAGGAAAAGGTGCTGAGCTGGACCCAAGGAAAAAAACAATAAGCATCCAAAACACCCCTAAGCTAGACTAGCCTATTTCAACAACAGCTAACTAACTAACCAAAAATACAGTGGGTGGTCCGCCCAGTTCTAACTAGTGTATTTAACAAAGTTTACCTACGGGTAGTGTATGCCCATGGGCGACTTGTCTTGGTTCCCCCTTTTCCCACCAGCAAACAAACAAACACCATAACCAAAAACAATACTCACAGGTGAGGACAAAGTCATATGGAGGTGCTCAAACAAAAGATAGCTCAATACATGTCATAAGGTGAACGCACCAATTTGTAAGTCACTCTGGATAAGAGCGTCTGCTAAATGACTTAAATGTAAAATATAAAGAGCGATAGAGAGACAACATAGTAGGAGAGGTTGAAACAGAGCGATCTACAGCCATAGCATTTACAGAGAGATTGAGCTCTAGAGCAAACAACTGACATGGTTTTTAAACCAAGGGAAAGGAACTGTGATTGGGTAGGAAACAGGAGGAGGTGTGTCTTCTGATTGATTTATTGATTGGTGACTGATTGGGGAGTGATGATTTGCACCTGTGAGGGGAGAAGGAGAGAAAAGAACACAGGATACACACACACACACCCACAGGATACCTGTATCCGTAACAGGGACCATCAATGCTGCAGTCATTTAATCAATTTTAGAATAAGGCTGTAACGTAACAAAATGTGGAAAAAGTCAAGGGGTCTGAATACATTCTGAATGCACTGTAGATAAAAACAAATGACATGTGCTCTCTCTCTTCTCTCTTTCTCTTCTCTCTCTCTTCTCCCTCTGTCTTTCTCCTCTTCCCTCTCTCTCTAGAGTAGACACACAGACCAGGCAAACCTCTGCATCTCCAGCCCAGAGGTGGTTTCTGAGCTTGAGCTTAATGGACAGAGAAAGGGGCAGCAGTAAAGCATGTAGGAGGCCATACACACACACACACACATGCACGCATGCACACTTACACACACACACAAATATCCCCAGGACTCCTGTACTGTCAGTCGACATCTCTCCTCTCCGGAGTCTAACGAGACACAGTGCGGTATCCGACCATGCACCTTATCTTACGCAACAACTACATCACCTAGCACTGGCATGCAGACTCCTCCAGATCATACAGTCCAGCTCCCAACAGTATTAGAGCTAATGATCAATTACTACACTCAGAGAGCATTATGACCAGGCGGCGCTGTATCAGACCATGCACCAAATCTCATAGAGCATTATGACCAGGCGGCGCTGTATCAGACCATACACCTTATCTCATAGAGCATTATCACCAGGCAGCGCTGTATCAGACCATACACCTTATCTCATAGAGCATTATCACCAGGCAGCGCTGTATCAGACCATGCACCTTATCTCATAGAGCATTATGACCAGGCGGCGCTGTATCAGACCATGCACCAAATCTCATAGAGCATTATCACCAGGCAGCGCTGTATCAGACCATACACCTTATCTCATAGAGCATTATCACCAGGCAGCGCTGTATCAGACCATACACCTTATCTCATAGAGCATTATCACCAGGCAGCGCTGTATCAGACCATACACCTTATCTCATAGAGCATTATCACCAGGCAGCGCTGTATCAGACCATACACCTTATCTCATAGAGCATTATCACCAGGCAGCGCTGTATCAGACCATGCACCTTATCTCATAGAGCATTATCACTAGGCAGCGCTGCAAGATGGAAATGTGTCTTCTGCTTCATCCAACAACCCCAATGTGTACACACGCACACACACACACACACCTTAGGTTGGAGAGGCTGAAGCAGAGTGACAGATTTTTCCCCCCGTCAGCACTGGGATTGGAAATGGCAACGCTGCGGTTGCTGGCCCGCTTCTCTAACCTCGGGGCTACTGCCGCCTTACACAATAACCTCAGTCTAGCACTGGCACGCAGACTCCTCCAGACCTGGCTTCAAATCAGCCTATACTTGTTGACTTTCATATACTCTTTTGCTGCTATTGATTAAAGTTGCCTGGTGCAATGTAGCCAAATAAATAGTCCTAAGGTGCAAAACAGGCTCAGTTGGCTTTTAGATGCGCTTGGTTGAGCTTCCTCTGGTGCCAACGAAATCATCCCAAAAGTGCAAAGTACAAAATCAGGCCATCTGGCAATAGTCACAAAGATATATCATGACAAGGAACAAGAAGAACCCAAAAACAAATAACAAAGGCAAGCAAATAAACTCTGATTTCTCTCAATGAACTGGTCTGTCTTTCCGCCCTCACCCGCCAGTCAGTCTGTCTTTCCGCCTCACCCGCCAGTCAGTCTGTCTTTCCGCCCTCACCCGCCAGTCAGTCTGTCTTTCCGCCCTCCCGTCAGTCAGTCTGTCCTCCCTCCCTCCCGTCCGTCCGTCCGTCCATCCGTCCGCCTGACAGTCTGTCTGCATGTCTCTTTGTCTGTCAGAAGGAACTGTCTTAATGCTGAAACTTTAGAAAACAAGACCGACAGTGTGGGTGGGTACTGTTGCTGCATGCACGTGTCCTGCATCCAACCACATTCACAACAACCGAGACGCTGAAAAACACACTGACTTGCAAGCATCTGTCCAGCTATAGAGAGACAACAAGAGTTAAATAAAATAGGCAGGTCAAGGCCTACATATGTCATATTGCCCCCCCCCCACACACACACGTCTCTAGACCCCCGTCTATTACTCACAAATATTACACTAAATACATGAAACAGTTCTCATGAAACATTTCCACATAAAAAAGCAGAAACAGCGGAGAGAGCCGACAACAATGCAAAACAAAGCGGTAGTGAATAGAGGGAGGGCTGGGTTGGATGTAATTACCATAGCTCCAGTGAGTGTGCAGCACTACAAGGGCCCCAATCTGTTCCTGTGTTTTGTTATTTGTGCCATGAAATCACAAGTAAAGATACCCAATGGGAAGAATCTCTCTCTCTTTCACTATGTGTGTGTGTATGTGTGGTGTGTGTGTGTGTTGGGGGAGAGAGAAGGAGAGAGAGAGAGAGAGAAGCAGACAGAGAGGAAGAGATATGAGAGAGAGAGAGAGAGAGAGAGAGAGACAGAAAAAGTGAGTAGGTCATTGGGATAGGGGGCAGCATTTTCACTTTTGGATGAAAAGCGTGCCCGGAGTAAACTGCCTGCTACTCAGTCCCAGATGCTAATATATGCATATTATTATTAGTTTTGCACAGAAAACACTCTGAAGTTCCTAAAACTGTTGGAATGATGTCTGTGGGTATAACAGAACTCATATGGCAGGCAAAAACCTGAGAAAAAATCCATCCAGGAAGTGGGAAATCTGAGGTTTGTAGTTTTTCAACTCAGCCCCTATTGACGATTCAGTGGGATATTGGTCATCGTGCAAGGCTTACTCTAGATGTCAACAGTCTTTAGAACCTTGTTTGATACTCCTACTGTGAAGTGGTGCCGAATGAGAGGGGGATGAGTCAGAGGTCTGCCAGCAGCCACGAGCTCGTGATGAGCGGTCATGTGAGAGTTACCTCGTGTTCCATTGCTTTTCTACAGACAAAGGAATTCTCAGATTGGGACATTATTGAAGATTTATGTTAAAAACATCCTAAAGATTGATTCTATACTTTGTTTGATATGTTTCTACGACCAGTAATATGACTTTTTGGACTTTTCGTACAACCTCTCCGCTGGACTTGCACACACGTTTGGATTTGTTTACCAAGCGCCCTAACAAAAGGAGGTATATGGACATAAATTATGAACTTTATCGAAGTAATTTATTGTGGAACTGGGATTCCTGGGAGTGCATTCTGATGAAGATCATCAAAGGTAAGTGAATATTTATAATGCTATTTATGACTTCTGTTGACTACACAACATGATGGATATTTCTCTTGCTGGTTTGGGCTCTGAGCGCCATACTTTTTCCATAAAGTTTTTTTGAAATCTGACACAGTGGTTGCATTAATTAATTAAGGAGAAGTTTATCTAAAGTTCCATGTATAATAGTTGTATCTATTATCAATGTTCCTTATGAGTATTTCTGTGAATTGATGTGGCTCTCTGCAAAATCACTGCATGTTTTACTGAACATAACATGCCAATGTAAAATGAGATTTTTGGATATAAATATGCACTTTATCGAACAAAACATACATGTATTGTGTAACATGAAGTCCTATGAGTGTCTGATGGAGATCATCAAAGATTAGTGAATAATTTTATCTATTTCTGCTTTTTGTGACTCCTTTGTTTCGTAAGTGCTAAATCAATGAATATAATACAAATCCATATGTGATTGATAGGGAGAAAGGTGATCCAGTATCAACCTTCAATACAACAGTAACCTTATCATTGCTGTTGGTGACGACCTTTTTAGAATGGGGCTGTCTGTTCTATTTTACAGAGCAATTACATTTGATTCAATTCCAACAAAATGGAATCTCATTGGAAAACAGTTTTAATTTGCACTTTCTTGGAGGACTGTGGAGGTGTTTGTGTAAGCTCTGGAAATGACTACACCATCATCTATGTATGAGAACTCTGGCTTCCCTACTATCAGCAGGAGGCTGTAAATGCAGTTCTACATTAATGGGATCCCATGAGTACAGCATGTGGGTAGAAAGATGACATGTACGCAAACTGTTTTTGATTATATGTTAATATGATATAGTTTAAAGTTGGGCAATAAATGTTCATTTAGAATACTTATAGAAATATGATTATTCCTCAAAATCCAAAAGCAATAAATATGATGATGAATACTAGTAATGGTAGATTGACATCGCTAACATAAGGAATATGCTTTTGGGATCTAATGGGATAAGTAAGTCAAACTAAGATCATGAGGCATTTCTAAGATATATTTTTCAAGATTTAATGTTTATATATCATATGTTTATATATCATTCATTCATTCATTTAAAAATGTATTTATCAATCACGGATTAGCCCTTTAATAACAAAGCTTGTTATTGTAAAATAATGTGTAAAACTTTATTTGGATGGTCCATCTGTAGATGCAGTTGACACATTACTGATAGTTTGTAGAGCATGTCTGTTGACTTCATTACTGACATGCTACAGACATGCTACAGACAGGCTACAGACAGGCTACAGACAGTGTTACCAATTAATGTACTACTCAGTAACACCACTTATAGGTATTGTCACGGCCGTTGTTGGTGGAAGAAGAGGACCAAAGCGCAGCGTCGTATGTGTTCATGATGTTATTATTTCATGAATCAAACTGAACACTGAAATACAAAACAACAAAGTGAAAGAACGAAATGACACCGAAACAGTCCTGTCTGGTGAAGACACACAACAGAACATAATCACCCACAACTCAAGGGTTAAAACAGGCTACCTAAGTATGGTTCTCAATCACGGATAACGATTGACAGCTGCCTCTGATTGAGAACCATACCAGGCCAAACACAGAAATCCCAAATCATAGAAAAAATAACATAGACTGCCCACCCCAACTCACAACCTGACCGTACTAAAACAAAGACAAAACAAAGGAACTAAGGTCAGAACGTGACATGTATTGTTCTCTTTAGTTGTAACTCTAGCTTCCCAAGCTCATCAGAGCCGTGGTTCCAATAGTAATTTAGGTATTGTTCTCTTTAGTTGTAACTCTAGCTTCCCTAACCCATCAGATCTGTGGTTCCAAGCGCTAGTAATGTAGGTATTGCTCTCTTTAGTTGTAACTCTAGCTTCCCAAACCCATCAGATCTGTGGTTCCAATAGTAATGTAGGTATTGCTCTCGTTAGTTGTAACTCTAGCTTCCTAAGCCCATCAGATCCGTGGTTCCAAGCGCTAGTAATGTAGGTATTGCTCTCTGTAGTTGTAATTCTAGCTTCCCAAACCCATCAGATCTGTGGTTCCAATAGTAATGTAGGTATTTCTCTCGTTAGTTGTAATTCTAGCTTCCCAAACCCATCAGATCCGTGGTTCCAAGCGCTAGTAATGTTTCCATTCTGCCACTAACCTTTATCCTTAATAAGTGTAGTGACACAGAGAGATGGAGCCACTGGCAAAGACCAGCTTTAACTGAGAAAAGGAGAGAGAGAGAGGGTAAAGAGGGGAGAAGGGATAGGGGGAAAGAGCAGGAGAGAGGGGGAGAGTGGGAGAGAGAGAGAAAGAAGGGGAGCGAGAGAAAGTAGAGAGGGGGAGAAGGAGAGAGAGAACGGAAGGGAGAGAGAGCACGAGATCAGGAAGGCTGTGTATGCTGCCACGCGAAATATTGGCATGTCAGAGACACTAAACCTTACTTGTTAGCATCAGAGTCCAACGCTGGCCGGCTCCACAACAAACTGAAAAAAGGGAAAGAAAAGGTCCTGCCTTCTAAAGGCTTGCGGCATGTGTCCCAAATGGCAGCCTATTCCCTTTACATTGCACAAGGTTGCCATTTGAGACGTAGGTTCTGTGCAGCTAGGCATTTAGATGCTGTTAAGTTCACAGACAGCCTCAAATTAAGGGTGTGTGCAGCACAGTAAACACATAAAGTCTTGCACAATAAAGCCTCATTATTCACAGTGTATGAGAAACAAAACACATGCTACCTACTGTAATGCACACAAGCTCCAGCTGATACAGATCCACAGAAATGCAAAACACAGCATATATACAAAATATGTAACACTTAACAATAAGGTTACTGTTTATAATTAGGTTATTAAGGAGATTGTACGGGGTCTTAACCACTTACAAATTCGTAACAAATTGTATGAATTGGAATTCATAAGATATTATAGAAATTTACAATTTTCTTAATTTTTGGGGGACATATCATATCATAGGAGGTGGACGTAACATATCATAGGAAGTGGACGTAACATATCATAGGAGGTGGACATAACATATCATAGGCGGTGGACGTAACATATCATAGGAGGTGGACGTAACATATCATAGGAAGTGGACGTAACATATCATAGGAGGTGGACATAACATATCATAGGCGGTGGACGTAACATATCATAGGAAGTGGACGTAACATATCATAGGAGGTGGACGTAACATATCATAGGCGGTGGACGTAACATATCATAGGCGGTGGACGTAACATATCATAGGAAGTGGACGTAACATATCATAGGAAGTGGACGTAACATATCATAGGAAGTGGACGTAACATATCATAGGAGGTGGACGTAACATATCATAGGAGGTGGACGTAACATATCAAAGGACGTAACATATCATAGCAAGTGGACGTAACATATCATAGGAAGTGGACATAACATATCATAGGAAGTGGACGTAACATATCATAGGAGGTAGACGTAACATATCATAGGAGGTAGACGTAACGTAACATATCATAGGAGGTGGACGTAACATATCATAGGAAGTGGACGTAACATATCATAGGAGGTGGACATAACATATCATAGGCGGTGGACGTAACATATCATAGGAGGTGGACGTAACATATCATAGGAGGTGGACGTAACATATCATAGGAGGTGGACGTAACATATCATAGGAAGTGGACGTAACATATCATAGGAAGTGCACGTAACGTAACATATCATAGGAAGTGGACGTAACGTAACATATCATAGGAGGTGGACGTAACGTAACATATCATAGGAGGTGGACGTAACGTAACATATCATAGGAGGTGGACGTAACGTAACATATCATAGGAGGTGGACGTAACGTAACATATCATAGGAGGTGGACGTAACATATCATAGGAAGTGGGCGTAACATATCATAGGACGTAACATATCATAAGAAGTGGACATACCATATCATAGGAGGTGGACGTAACATATCATAGGAGGTGGACGTAACATATCATAGGAAGTGGACGTAACATATCATAGGACGTAACATATCATAAGAAGTGGACGTAACATATCATAGGAAGTGGACGTAACATATCATAGGAAGTGGACGTAACATATCATAGGAGGTGGACGTAACATATCATAGGAGGTGGTCGTAACATATCAAAGGACGTAACATATCATAGGAGGTGGACTTAACATATCAAAGGACGTAACATATCATAGGAGGTGGACGTAACATATCATAGGAGGTGGACGTAACATATCATAGGAGGTGGACGTAACATATCATAGGAGGTGGACGTAACATATCATAGGAGGTGGACGTAACATATCATAGGAGGTGGACGTAACATATCATAGGAGGTGGACGTAACATATCAAAGGACGTAACATATCATAGGAGGTGGACTTAACATATCAAAGGACGTAACATATCATAGGAAGTGGACGTAACATATCATAGGAAGTGGACATAACATATCATAGGAAGTGGACGTAACATATCATAGGAGGTAGACGTAACATATCATAGGAGGTAGACGTAACGTAACATATCATAGGAGGTGGACGTAACATATCATAGGAAGTGGACGTAACATATCATAGGAGGTGGACGTAACATATCATAGGCGGTGGACGTAACATATCATAGGAGGTGGACGTAACATATCATAGGAGGTGGACGTAACATATCATAGGAGGTGGACGTAACATATCATAGGAAGTGGACGTAACATATCATAGGAAGTGCACGTAACGTAACATATCATAGGAAGTGGACGTAACGTAACATATCATAGGAGGTGGACGTAACGTAACATATCATAGGAGGTGGACGTAACGTAACATATCATAGGAGGTGGACGTAACGTAACATATCATAGGAGGTGGACGTAACATATCATAGGAAGTGGGCGTAACATATCATAGGACGTAACATATCATAAGAAGTGGACATACCATATCATAGGAGGTGGACGTAACATATCATAGGAGGTGGACGTAACATATCATAGGAAGTGGACGTAACATATCATAGGAAGTGGACGTAACATATCATAGGACGTAACATATCATACGAAGTGGACGTAACATATCATAGGAAGTGGACATAACATATCATAGGAGGTAGACGTAACGTAACATATCATAGGAGGTGGACGTAACATATCATAGGCGGTGGACGTAACATATCATAGGAGGTGGACGTAACATATCATAGGAGGTGGACGTAACATATCATAGGAAGTGGACGTAACATATCATAGGAAGTGGACGTAACGTAACATATCATAGGAAGTGGACGTAACGTAACATATCATAGGAGGTGGACGTAACGTAACATATCATAGGAGGTGGACGTAACGTAACATATCATAGGAGGTGGACGTAACATATCATAGGAAGTGGACGTAACATATCATAGGACGTAACATATCATAAGAAGTGGACATAACATATCATAGGTGGACGTAACATATCATAGGAAGTGGACGTAACATATCATAGGAGGTGGACGTAACATATCATAGGAGGTGGACGTAACATATCATAGGAAGTGGACGTAACGTAACATATCATAGGAAGTGGACGTAACGTAACATATCATAGGAAGTGGACGTAACGTAACATATCATAGGAGGTGGACGTAACGTAACATATCATAGGAGGTGGACGTAACATATCATAGGAAGTGGACGTAACATATCATAGGACGTAACATATCATAAGAAGTGGACGTAACATATCATAGGAGGTGGACGTAACACAACACAGGAGGTGGACGTAACACAACACAGGAGGTGGACGTAACACAACACAGGAGGTGGACGTAACACAACACAGGAGGTGGACGTAACACAACACAGGAGGTGGACGTAACACAACACAGGAGGTGGACGTAACACAACACAGGAGGTGGACGTAACACAACACAGGAGGTGGACGTAACACAACACGGGAGGTGGACGTAACACAACACGGGAGGTGGACGTAACACAACACGGGAGGTGGACGTAACACAACACGGGAGGTGGACGTAACACAACACGGGAGGTGGACGTCACAACACAGGAGGTGGACGTAACACAACACAGGAGGTGGACGTAACACAACACGGAGGTGGACGTAACATATCATAGGAGGTGGACGTAACATATCATAGGAGGTAGACGTAACGTAACATATCATAGGAGGTGGACGTAACGTAACATATCATAGGAGGTGGACGTAACGTAACATATCATAGGAGGTGGACGTAACGTAACATATCATAGGAGGTGGACGTAACGTAACATATCATAGGAGGTGGACGTAACATATCATAGGAAGTGGACGTAACGTAACATATCATAGGAGGTGGACGTAACGTAACATATCATAGGAGGTGGACGTAACGTAACATATCATAGGAGGTGGACGTAACATATCATAGGAAGTGGACGTAACATATCATAGGACGTAACATATCATAGGAGGTGGACGTAACACAACACAGGAGGTGGACGTAACACAACACAGGAGGTGGACGTAACACAACACAGGAGGTGGACGTAACACAACACAGGAGGTGGACGTAACACAACACAGGAGGTGGACGTAACACAACACAGGAGGTGGACGTAACACATCATAGGAAGTGGACGTAACAGAACAAAGGAGGTTGACGTAACATATCATAGGAAGTGGACGTAACATATCATAGGAAGTGGACGTAACATATCATAGGACGTAACATATCATAGGAGGTGGACGTAACATATCATAGGAGGTGGACGTAACGTAACATATCATAGGAGGTGGACGTAACGTAACATATCATAGGAGGTGGATGTAACATATCATAGGAAGTGGACGTAACATATCATAGGACGTAACATATCATAAGAAGTGGACGTAACATATCATAGGACGTAACATATCATAAGAAGTGGACGTAACACAACACAGGAGGTGGACGTAACACAACACAGGAGGTGGACGTAACACAACACAGGAGGTGGACGTAACACAACACAGGAGGTGGACGTAACACAACACAGGAGGTGGACGTAACACAACACAGGAGGTGGACGTAACACAACACAGGAGGTGGACGTAACACAACACAGGAGGTGGACGTAACACATCATAGGAAGTGGACGTAACATATCATAGGACGTAACATATCATAGGAGGTGGACGTAACATATCATAGGAGGTAGACGTAACGTAACATATCATAGGAGGTGGACGTAACATATCATAGGAAGTGGACGTAACATATCATAGGAGGTGGAGGTAACATATCATAGGAGGTGGACGTAACATATCATAGGAGGTGGACGTAACATATCATAGGAGGTGGACGTAACGTAACATATCATAGGAGGTGGACGTAACATATCATAGGAAGTGGACGTAACATATCATAGGAAGTGGACGTAACATATCATAGGAAGTGGACGTAACATATCATAGGACGTAACATATCATAGGAGGTGGACGTAACATATCATAGGAGGTAGACGTAACGTAACATATCATAGGAGGTGGACGTAACATATCATAGGAAGTGGACGTAACATATCATAGGAGGTGGAGGTAACATATCATAGGAGGTGGAGGTAACATATCATAGGAGGTGAACGTAACATATCATAGGAGGTGGACGTAACATATCATAGGAGGTGGACGTAACATATCATAGGAGGTGGACGTAACGTAACATATCATAGGAGGTGGACGTAACGTAACATATCATAGGAGGTGGACGTAACATATCATAGGAAGTGGACGTAACATATCATAGGAAGTGGACGTAACATATCATAGGAGGTGGACGTAACATATCATAGGAGGTGGACGTAACATATCATAGGAAGTGGACGTAACATATCATAGGACGTAACATATCATAGGAGGTGGACGTAACATATCATAGGAGGTGGACGTAACACAACACAGGAGGTGGACGTAACACAACACAGGAGGTGGACGTAACACAACACAGGAGGTGGACGTAACACAACACAGGAGGTGGACGTAACACAACACAGGAGGTGGACGTAACACAACACAGGAGGTGGACGTAACACAACACAGGAGGTGGACGTAACACAACACAGGAGGTGGACGTAACACAACACAGGAGGTGGACGTAACACAACACAGGAGGTGGACGTAACACAACACAGGAGGTGGACGTAACACAACACAGGAGGTGGACGTAACACAACACAGGAGGTGGACGTAACACAACACAGGAGGTGGACGTAACGTATCACAGGAGGTGGACGTAACACAACACAGGAGGTGGACGTAACACAACACAGGAGGTGGACGTAACACAACACAGGAGGTGGACGTAACACAACACAGGAGGTGGACGTAACACAACACAGGAGGTGGACGTAACACAACACAGGAAGTGGACGTAACGTAACATATCATACGAGGTGGACGTAACGTAACATCTCATAGGAGGTGGACGTAACATATCATTGGAGGTGGACGTAACGTAACATATCATTGGAAGTGGACGTAACGTATCATAGGAAGTGGACGTAACATATCATAGGACGTAACATATCATAAGAAGTGGACGTAACATATCATAGGAGGTGGACGTAACATATCATAGGAAGTGGACGTAACATATCATAGGAAGTGGACGTAACATATCATAGGAAGTGGACGTAACATATCATAGGAAGTGGACGTAACATATCATAGGAGGTAGACGTAACGTAACATATCATAGGAGGTAGACGTAACGTAACATATCATAGGAGGTGGACGTAACATATCATAGGAGGTGGACGTAACATATCATAGGAGGTGGACGTAACATATCATAGGAGGTGGACGTAACATATCATAGGAGGTGGACGTAACATATCATAGGAGGTGGACGTAACATATCATAGGAGGTGGACGTAACGTAACATATCATAGGAGGTGGACGTAACGTAAGATATCATAGGAGGTGGACGTAACGTAACATATCATAGGAGGTGGACGTAACATATCATAGGAAGTGGACGTAACATATCATAGGAAGTGGACGTAACATATCATAGGAAGTGGACGTAACATATCATAGGAAGTGGACGTAACATATCATAGGAGGTGGTAACGTAACATATCATAGGAGGTGGACGTAACGTAACATATCATAGGGAGGTGGACGTAACATATCATAGGAGGTGGACGTAACATATCATAGGAGGTGGACGTAACATATCATAGGAGGTGGACGTAACATATCATAGGAGGTGGACGTAACATATCATAGGAGGTGGACGTAACATATCATAGGAGGTGGACGTAACATATCATAGGAGGTGGACGTAACATATCATAGGAGGTGGACGTAACATATCATAGGAGGTGGACGTAACATATCATAGGAGGTGGACGTAACGTAAGATATCATAGGAGGTGGACGTAACGTAACATATCATAGGAGGTGGACGTAACATATCATAGGAGGTGGACGTAACACAACACAGGAGGTGGACGTAACACAACACAGGAGGCGGACGTAACACAACACAGGAGGCGGACGTAACACAACACAGGAGGCGGACGTAACACAACACAGGAGGCGGACGTAACACAACACAGGAGGCGGACGTAACACAACACAGGAGGCGGACGTAACACAACACAGGAGGCGGACGTAACACAACACAGGAGGCGGGCGTAACACAACACAGGAGGCGGACGTAACACAACACAGGAGGTGGACGTAACACAACACAGGAGGTGGACGTAACACAACAAAGGACGTGGACGTAACACATCATAGGAGGTGGACGTAACACAACATAGGAGGTGGACGTAACACATCATAGGAGGTGGACGTAACACATCATAGGAGGTGGACGTAACACATCATAGGAGGTGGACGTAACACATCATAGGAGGTGGACGTAACACATCATAGGAGGTGGACGTAACACATCATAGGAGGTGGACGTAACACATCATAGGAGGTGGACGTAACACATCATAGGAGGTGGACGTAACACATCATAGGTGGACGTAACACAACATAGGAGGTGGACGTAACACATCATAGGAGGTGGACGTAACACAACATAGGAGGTGGACGTAACATAACATAGGAGGTGGACGTAACATATCATAGGAAGTGGACGTAACATAACATAGGAGGTGGACGTAACATATCATAGGAAGTGGATCATGGTGTAGTAGTATTACACAACTGTGCACAATTTTCGGGGACCATTTTCGGGGACCAATTTTGGATTGTGAGCACTACTTTAAAAACTACTGGCTGAAATTATACAAAACCTTTATAACACATTTATAATGGATTTCCAATTAGGTTATTAATGGTTATTTCTTCATATATAAATCTATTAGGGATCATTAAGGATGTGCGGAATAAACCCGAAACGAGATTCCTGACAAAGGTGTTCTCTCATTACAAGATCAAATAACTTTCAAACCAAGACCCCCTATCAACCTCTTACTTCCATGAAGAAATTACAAGTCAACATCCCCCAAAAACTAATTTAGATTGCATATGAGCCAGTTATATCAGTTACCCTTGTACAACTTTCTGAGCTGAGGAGGCTGTTTAAGGTTGCTATCGCCATGGCGAGGAGGGCTCTAGTGGAGGACTACAAATCTACAGTACTTCATGACACTTACGCTACATTTGTTCAGACATCATGCAAACACTGTAGGCTATATGTCATGCATGCTTCTACATTTGTCTGAACATCATGCAAACAGAATGCACCTGTAGGCTGCATTACATCACTGCAGTGGGGTAAATAAGGGTCACACATGGTGTTTATTGGTAGTTGCTACGTGTCTAATAACAGCACTTAGCTGTGGTATATTGGCCATAAACCACATCCCCTCGTGCCTTATTGGTTAATTATTACAGATAATATTACAAATAAAAAACAAATACTTTTTTTTGCATAAACCCAGTACGGAGAGATACTTTTGATGAAAATCTGCTCGAAAGTGCACAGGACCTCAGACTGGGGTTAAGGTTCACCTTCCAACAGGACAATGACCCTAAGCCACAGCCAAGACAACACAGAAGTGGCTTTGGGACAAGAATCTAAAAGTCCATTTAGTGGCCCAGCCAAGCCTGGATTTGAGCCCTATCAAACATCTCTGGAGAGACCTGAAAATAACTGTGCAGCAATGCTCCCCATCCAACCTGACAGAGCTTAAGAGGATCTGCAGAGTGAAAACACAAAACATATTCAAAATACCTTTTCTTCAAGCTATTTATTGGATCAAGCGAAACTAAAGATCTTGAACTCAATACTCCACCATTGAAAGTAGTTTTGACTTTATATGCCAGGATAATAATTTGGACAATCTTGTTTGACAGATACATTCTTGTTATGGTTACAAAGTGGTATTTTGAAAATGTGAAAGCTCGAAGTCGACATTTTTAACGAGCAGAACATTAATATTTTCTAAAGGTCAATCCATCACATCCCAAAGCATCAAAGTAACTGTATTGTCAAAAATGTTTATAATTTGACTCTGATTGGAATGAGGAAAGTGACAACAACCCTGTCTAACCTTTGAATACAATAAGGCATTGTGTTCCTGCGATGGCCAAGTCTACATTTCAACTTTATTTGTCCAAATGTTACATCGGAAATTTGTCTTCTGCTTTGCTCTCAACTGCTGCACACAACACAGACGCATGAGACGCTAAATTCAATGGTACATGAGATTCAAGCATTGTGAGTACGTTGTGGGAGCACAGGACATCCCCATACTTACAAAGAAGCCCTATAATCCAGCACATATTGCCAGCTTATTTGTGATCAGAAGGCAACCATCATCCCACCATGTGCTTGTAAAGCGAATCCCTTTGAGATGTACCCCCTGTCAGTTAGCTAGTGGCACCTCTGTGTAGTGATGTGGATGTTCTCTTCTGACCTGTGGGCAATGAGACTTGAGCTGCACCAGCACCAGCGTGTTTCAGATCTCTTTGATCAGGCCAGCTTCCCTCTGCAAATCAGACAGACAAGCAATACAGCGAGGCAGAACGTCCCTTTGAACATCTCAATCATCTGTTACTTGTAAGGTTATTATATTTATACTCTTTCCCTTCGAGGAGGTAATGAAACTCGACAGGGCACATCTCCAGTGAGGCTCTCCAAGGGAGGGAGAGAGGGGGATTCTGGAACCTCGAAATGTGTCAGTTACGGTGAAAATTCTGTTTGGCTCATAGAAGAAGATTTATAGAATTTGATTGCATCAGGTGATTTGATTTTACTTGCCTATATACCTGTATTTCTATATGAATCATATTCCATGCACCTTTTATTTGTAATCCTCTAATCCTTATGAATGACAAAGAGAGTCACACAGTCATCTCTGCTCACTGTGGATTTATTTAGAAAGACCTTTACTCAGGGTGTGAATCACCTTGCCCTTCCAGACATTGACAGACAACCTTGAATTCTAACAGAGTTCCTCTAGAATCTCAGATCGGATGCAGAGACTTTGAGACTTCGAGACCACAACAAAGCCAGCCAGCACTGGAGGAGGTGTTGGACAATTTTTCAGAGACTGAAAAATACATGAAACCCGACTGTCACAATTAGTCATCATTAGCAGTATCTATTTCAAGGCCATCCGGATATCCCTTTCAGCCCTGCAAGTTTACGCAGGGACCAAAGACTTGATATGGGGGACCAGCCTTGCATGTTTAAACAGGAACCAAAGACTTGATATGGGGGACCAGCCCTGCATGTTTACACAGGGACCAAAGACTTGATATGGGGGACCAGCCTTGCATGTTTACACAGGGACCAAAGACTTGATATGGGGGACCAGCCCTGCATGTTTACACAGGGACCAAAGACTTAATATGGGGGACCAGCCCTGCATGTTTACACAGGGACCAAAGACTTGATATGGGGGACCAGCCTTGCATGTTTACACAGGGACCAAAGACAATGGGGACCAGCCCTTGTTTACACAGGGACCAAAGACTTGATATGGGGGACCAGCCCTGCATGTTTACACAAAGACTTGGACCAAAGGACCAAAGACTTGATATGGGGGACCAGCCTTGCATGTTTACACAGGGACCAAAGACTTGATATGGGGACCAGCCTTGCATGTTTACACACGGACCAAAGACTTGATATGGGGGACCAGCCTTGCATGTTTACACAGGGACCAAAGACTTGATATGGGCCTTGCATGTTTACCAGCCCTTGCATGTTTACACAGGGACCAAACCAGCCCTGACTTGATATGGGGGACCAGCCTTGCATGTTTACACAGGGACCAAAGACTTGATATGGGGGACCAGCCCTGCATGTTTACACAGGGACCAAAGACTTGATATGGGGGACCAGCCTTGCATGTTTACACAGGGACCAAAGACTTGATATGGGGGACCAGCCTTGCATGTTTACACAGGGACCAAAGACTTGATATGGGGGACCAGCCTTGCATGTTTACACATGGACCAACAACTTGATATGGGGGACCAGCCTTGCATGTTTACACATGGACCAAAGACTTGATATGGGGGACCAGCCTTGCATGTTTACACATGGACCAAAGGCTTTTTGATCCTGGGCCATATCTCACTTTACCTGGTTTGACTGTCATTTTGAAAAGCCTACGTCTAAACCATGTGACATTCCCAGCTCACCACTCTATGAGGGATACTTTCTTCAGGGAAGAGGAGACACCTTTGAATACCAAGTATATGAAAGACAGCCTTTGAGACACAGTCATCACACAGGCGCTAAATACTTGAGATTGACACAGACACTCTCTTTCCCCCCTTGGGCTGCCAAGTCTCATCAAATGAAATTCAATAGGACAGCTTCAACAATGGATCATACTAGCCTAGAGGATGAGGATGGAATGAAGAGCAACAGTTACAGTTAGCATTTCTGCCCGGTAACGTGTGTTTGTAAATGAACATGAAATACTGAGAGTTTCAGTTCCTTGAGTATTTCCAATTACACCCATACATATGAAATGCATATATGTCAAGATTCTGTAAAAAAATATATAATAATAGTGTTTCATGTATGTTTGGTAGCTTCCTGTTTCCCCGATATGTCTCCCTCTCCCTTAGCCTTGTTACTCTGTCTGACAGTATGTCTGCATCCCAAATGGCATTCTATTCCCTATATAGTACAATCTGTTTAACCAAACCTCTCACTGGTGTGCTGGACACCCCCGCGGCTCCCGCAAGGGGGTGGCCAGGAGCTCTGGGGGCCCATATGCTGTCATCGATGTCTATTTTTTATTTATTCAATAAATCATTTTGATGGTAACCCTCCCAAAAGTAATTGATAAACCTTTTTAATGTCCATATGAAGCTTACCAAGAAGATACGGGTTTGTTTCTTAGGCTTCAGGAATGACTTTTTCCGGTCTTGAAAAAGAAAAACGTTAAACTGATTGAAAGTAAGGGGATATCAGTGAACAAATGCTGTTGTCAAGGCTATGACAGTGTCAGCTCAGGTGTTCAAAAGCTCATATCAGGCCGAGAGCCTAAAACTTCTTATGTAGTTCTTTATGAATGTTAGTTTCGAAAACGATCTTTCCATAGAAGCTAAAGTTAGGTAATGGTAAAAACAGCTTGATTTCCATAGCAACATCAGGGAAACTGAGAAGAAGCGAGTGGTGCTTCAAATACAGCAGTTCTGTAACATATCTGGTGTGTGACAATAACACATATTATTACTTTTATTTAACTAGGCAAGTCAGTTAAGAACAAATTCTTATTTTCAATGACGGCCTAGGAACAGTGGGTTAACTGCCTGTTCAGGGGCAGAACGACAGATTTGTACCTTGTCAGCTCGGGGGTTTGAACTTGCAACCTTCCGGTTACTAGTCCAACACTCTAACCACTAGGCTACGCTGCTGCCACAAGTGTACAAAAGTGAGTGTAAAAAAACATTTGGAATATTCCTAATGTTGAGTTGTACCCCCTTTTGCTCTCAGAACAGCCTCAATTCGTTGGGCATGGACTCTTACAAGGTGTCTTTAGCGTTCCACAGCGATGCTGACCATGTTGACTCCAATGCTTCCCACAGTTGTGTCAAGTTGGCTGGATGTCCTTTGGGTGGTGGACCATTCTTGATACATACAGGAAACTGTTTAATGTGAAAAACCCAGCAGCGTTGCAGTTCTTGACACACTCAAACCAGTGCGCCTGGCACCTACTATCATACCCTGTTCAAAAGCACTTAAATATTTTGTCTTGCCCATTCGTCCTCTGAATGGCACCCATACACAATCCATGTCTCGATTGTCTCAAGATGTAAAAATCTTGAGGGCTTACGCAAAAATAAGTAGTTTATCTTTGGTATATGTTGGCGTGCTTCATTTAAGACTAAGTTTAAATTGTGTACAGCACAATGGACATACAATGTCTCAGGAAAATCTGTTTAGGGTGGCAGTACTCAGAACAGTCCAACCCGCAACGTGGACCTACTAGCCATAGTGAAAACATTTCCACACAAAAATGCAAGGTGACGTAATCGCATACTGCAACTACTATATGCCTCTCCTCAACACAGGGGCCCCTCAGGGGTGCATGCTCAGTCCCCTCCTGTACTCCCTGTTCACTCATGACTGCATGGCCAGGCACGACTCCAACACCATCATTAAGATTGCCGATGATACAACAGTTGTAGGCCTGATCAACAACAATGACAAGACAGCCTACAGAGAGGAGGTTAGAGACCTGGCCATGTGGTGCCAGGACAACAACCTCTCCCTCAACGTGATCAAGACAAAGGAGATGATTGTGGACTACAGGAAAAAGAAAACTGAGCACGCCTCGATTCTCATCGACGAGGCTGCAGTGGAGCCGGTTGAGAGCTTCAAGTTCCTTGGTGTCCACATCACCAACAAACTAACCTGGTCCAAGCACACCAAGACAGTCGTAAAGAGGGCACAACAAACCCATTTCCCCTCAGGAGACTGAACATATTTGGCATGGGTCCTCAGATCCTCAAAAGTTTCTACAGCTGCACCATCCTGACTGATTGCATCACTGCCTAGTAATGCAACTGCTCGGCCTCTGACTGCAAGGCACTACAGAGGGTAGTGCGTATGGCCCAGTACATCACTGGGGCCAAGCTTCCTGCCATCCAGGATTTCTATAGCAGACAGTGTCAGAGGAAGGCCCTGACAATTGTCAAAGACTCCAGCCACCCTAGTCATAGACCGTTCTCTCTGTTACCGCACGGAAAGCGGTACAGGAGTGCCAAGTCTAGGTCCAAAAGACTTCTTAACAGCTTCTACCCCCAAGCCATAAGACTCCTGAACAGCTAATTAAATGTCTACACAGACTATTTTGCATTGCCCCTCATCTTTTACTCTGCTGCTACTCTCTGTTTATTATCAATGCATAGTCACTTTAACTCTACCTACATGTACATTATACCTCAATTACCTCGACTAACCGGTGCCCCTTTATTTTTTTCTTAATACTGTGTTGTTGGTTAATTAGGGATAGGCGTCCCGCTAGCGGGACACAAGCCGACAACGTCCGGTGAAGTTGGAGGGAGCGCAATTCAAATAAATAATCGTAATATTAAACACTCATGAACATACACCTGAGGGCTTGTGTCATCTTATATCATTTAAAAGCTTAAATTATTCTAAATCTAACAAGATTTCTATAGAAACAATAGGATCCCATTATAAGAGCCTGGGAGCTCAAAAAACAACAACCATCCGATTGGATTTTCTTCAGATTTTCACCTGCCATATCAATTCTGTTATAGTCTCCAACATTATTTTTAACAGTTTTAGAGACTTCAAAGTGTTTTCTATCCAATGCTACCAATTATATGTACTGGCTTCTGGGCCTGAGTAACAGGCAGTTTACTTTGGGCACATCAGTCAGGCGGAAATTCAGGAAACCAGACTCTATCCCTAAGATGTTTTTAGGGCTTGCAAGTAAGCATTTCACTGTAACACCTGTTGTATGCGGCACATGTGACAAATAACATTTGATTTGATTTGAATGTAGACAATTATTCTTCTCCACCTTCGCTAAACTAAAACTTAAACAATTTAACTGATAGCAAAACAAGATATTCCAACTTTAATAGGACAGGTAAATCAAACATGGGAACAAAAAATATCGTTGTCCCAAATGGCCCACTAATCCCTATATTGTGCACTACTTCTGATCAGAGCCCAATAGTCCTTAGTCAAAGTAGTGCACTATAAAGTCAATAGGGTGCCATGCGAGATTCAGCCCTAATCTTCTCCATCAAGCCCCCACAATCCAATGGATTAGGCCTTGAACTCCGGAGTACTCATCCCAAGGGGAGGCTGCTAGCGTGTTACATTCCTCTAATCACCATTTGCTTTAATAAACCTTTCATGTCTGTGTTCTCTAGTCATTTTCACCCCTCTCTGTCACTATTTAAGGGGACAGTCAGACACAGGCAGTACATTGTTAATATTTTTTAAATGGTTTTAGTTCAGGAGATTTCAGAGAAGGAGGTAGTAATGCTTGGTTTTAGTTCGGGAGATCTGAGAGAAGGGGGTAGTAATGCTTGGTTTTAGTTCAGGAGATCTGAGAGAAGGAGGTAGTAATGCTTGGTTTTAGTTCAGGAGATCTGAGAGAAGGAGGTAGTAATGCTTGGTTTTAAACTTTTGTTATTGACCAAATATTTATTTTCCACCATAATTTGCAAATAAATTCATAAAAAATCCTATAATGTGATTTTCTGGATTTTCTTTCTCATTTTGTCTGTCATAGTTGAAGTGTACCTATGATGAAACTTACAGGCCTCTCTCATATTTTTAAGTGGGAGACCTTGCACAATTGGTGGCTGACTGAATACTGTTTTGCCCCACTGTATAGCCTCACTATTGTTATTTTACTGCGGCTCTTTAATTATTTGTTACTTTTATTTCTTATTCTTATTTTTTTTTCAGGTTTTATTGATCCTTAATTTTTTTTTACTGCATTGTTGGTTAGGGCTTGTAAGTAAGCATTTCACTGTAAGGTCTACACCTGCTGTAATCGGCGCATGTGACAAATACTTTTTGATTTGATTCCTGTGTTGATTACATGTTGTATTGAGTCCGATTGCTGTACTGATTATATGTTGTATTGAGTCTGATTCCTGTATTGATTTCCTGTTGTATTGAGTCCGATTGCTGTACTGATTACATGTTGTATTGAGTCTGATTCCTGTATTGATTTCCTGTTGTATTGAGTCTGATTCCTGTATTGATTTCCTGTTGTATTGAGTCTGATTCCTGTATTGATTTCCTGTTGTATTGAGTCTGATTGCTGTACTGATTACATGTTGTATTGAGTCTGATTCCTGTATTGATTTCCTGTTGTATTGAGTCTGATTGCTGTACTGATTACATGTTGTATTGAATCTGATTCCTGTAATGAGTCCCTGTTTTATTGAGGCTGGTTCCTGTAATGATTCCATGTTGTATTGGGTCTGATTCCTGTTTTGATTCCCTTTTGTATTGGCGCTAATTCCTGGGCTGCACCCTCTACTGATTCCCTGTTGTATTGAGAGATTCCTGTGCTGCAGTCTGTATTTATTTCCTGTTTATTGAGTCTGATTTCTGCATTGATTCCCTGTTTTATTGAGAGATTCCTGTGCTGCAGTCTGTATTTATTTCCTGTTTATTGAGTCTGATTTCTGTATTTATTTCCTGTTTATTGAGTCTGATTTCTGCATTGACTCCCTGTTGTATTGAGAGATTCCTGTGCTGCAGTCTGTATTTATTTCCTGTTTATTGAGTCTGATTTCTGCATTGACTCCCTGTTATATTGAGTCTTATCGTTGGGCTGCACCTGCTTTTATTCCCTGTTGTATTATGCTGTGATTTCCATGCTGGTTATTTAACCAGCGTATGATGGATTGGTGACCTTCAGCTAGAGGCTCTGCCACCACTGGCATTTATTTCCCAGGGCCCGTCCAAAATGGCACTATGTACCCAATATAGTGCACTGTCGTTTGGAACGCAGCCCCAGAGTTCTGTGTGCTTTGCTTGGCTTGGCCTCTGACCAGTACAGTCAAGTAGGGCTGCTGTTTGCTGCTGCATATACAACCAGACCTGGGTTCAAGTACTGTACTATTTAAAGACAATAATACTTTAGCTGTGCTTGACTGAGCTTGCCTGGCTTCATGGAACCAGTAGAACAGTCCCAACACATACAACCCCAACTGTCACTGCAGGCAGGCTAGAGCAAATGCTGAAAGTATCAAAGAGAAAAGTCTATGACTAGGGTGGCTGGAGTCTTTGACAATTGTTAGGGCCTTCCTCTGACACCGCCTGGTATTGAGGTCCTGGATGGCAGGAAACTTGGCCCCGGTGAGGTACTGGGCTGAACGCACTACCCTCTGTAGTGCCTTGCGGTCAGAGGCCAAGCAGTTGCCATACCTGACAGTGATGCAACCCTTTTGAGGATCTGAGGACCAATGTCAAATCTTTTCAGTCTCCTGAGGGGGAATAGGTTTGTTTTCACGACTGTCTTGGTGTGCTTTGACCATGTTAGTTTGTTGGTGATGTGGACACCAAGGAACTTGAAGCTCTCAACCTGCTTCACTACAAGCCATCGATGAGAATGGGGGCGTGCTTGTTCCTCCTTTTCCTGTAGTCCACAATCATCTCCTTTGTCTTAATCAAGTTGAGGGAGACATTGTTGTCCTTGCACCACACGGTCAGGTCTCTGACCTCCCTATAGGCTGTCTCATCGTTGTCGTTGATCAGGCCTACCACTGTTGTGTCATTATCAAACTTAATGATGGTGTTGGAGTTGTGCCTGGCCATGCAGTCATGAGTGAACAGGGAGTACAGGAGGGGACTGAGCATGCACCCCTGAGGGGCCCCCATGTTGAGGAGCAGCGTGGCAGATGTGTTGTTACCTACCCTTACCATCTGGGGGAAGCCTTGAAGTCCAGGATTCAGTTGCAGAGGCAGGTGTTTAGTTCCAGGGTCCTTAAATTTGTGATTAGCTTTGAGGGAACGATGGTGTTAAACACTGAGCTTTAGTCAATGAATAGCATTCTCACATACAGTTGAAGTTGGAAATGTACATGCACCTTAGCCAAATACATTTAAACTCAGTTTTTCACATTTCCTGACATTTAATCCTAGTAACAATTCCCTTTTTAGTTCAGTTATGATCACCACTTTATTTAAGAATGTGAAATATCAGAATAGAAGTAGAGAGAATTATTTATTTCAGCTTTTATTTATTTCATCACATTCCCAGTGGGTCAGATGTTTACATACACTAAATTAGTATTTAGTAGCATTGCCTTTAAAACTTGTTATGGCTGCTGTCCCTGTACAGGGATCAACATCAGGGGAAATTTCAGAGTGACAACTAATAGTACTCGATAAAACTCAAACTTTCATTAAAACACACATGCAGGGTACTCAATTAAAGCTACACTCGTTGTGAATCTAGCCAACATGTCAGATTTTTAAAATGCTTTTCGGCGAAAGCATGAGAAGCTATTATCTGATAGCATGCAACCCCCCGAAATACCTGAAGGGGACGTAAACAAAAGAATTAGCGTAGCCGGAGCTACACAAAACGCAGAAATAAAATATAAAACATTCATTACCTTTGACGAGCTTCTTTGTTGGCACTCCTATATGTCCCATAAACATCACAATTGGGTCTTTGTTTTCGATTAAATCCGTCCATGTATACCCAAAATGTCCATTTATGAAGCCCGTCTGATCCAGGAAAAAACAGCTTTCCAAAACGCAACGTCATTTTTTTAAATAAAAAAGTTGCCTATAAACTTTGACAAAACACTTCAAACTACTTTTGTAATCCAACTTTAGGTATTAGTAAAAGTTAATAATCAATCAAATTGATCACGGGCGATCTGTATTCAATAGCAGCAGGTCTTGAAATCATGGTCGATATTCTCTCTTTCATAACTTCCTCCGGGGTACCCGATGACAGGAAGTGCCTATTCTTCATTTCACCAAGGATTAACTTCAACCCAATTGCCAAGACTGGCGACATCGTGTGGAAGCTGTAGGAATTGTAAACTGGGCGCTATCTATTTTCCCTTGCCATAGACAATACAGAGAATTGGCGGAGGGATATATATATTTTTTTGTGAACAGTTTTCCTTGGGGTTTTGCCTGTTACACACGTTCTGTTATAGTCACAGACATGATTTAACCAGTTTTAGAAACTTCAGAGTGTTTTCTATCCACACATACTAATCATATGCATATACTATATTCCTGGCATAAGTAACAGGACGTTGAAATTTTGCGCGATTTTTAACAAAAAGCTGAAAAAATTCACACGCTCTTTAAGAGGTTTTAAATTGTTTATTTTGTGTCAAACGTTTTGGGTAGTCTTCCACAAGCTTCACACAATAAGTTGGGTGAATTTTGGCCCATTCCTCCTGACAGAGCTGGTGTAACTGAGTCAGGTTTGTAGGCCTCCTTGCTCGCACACGCTTTTTCAGTTCTACCCACCAATTTTCTGTAGGATTGAGGTCAGGGCTTTGTGATGGCCATTCTAATACCTTTACTTTGTTGTCCTTAAGCCATTTTGCCACAACTTTGGAAGTATGCTTGGGGTCATTGTCGGGGCGGCAGGGTAGCCTAGTGGTTAGAGCATTGGACTAGTAACCGAAAGGTTGTAAGTTCAAATCCCTGAGCTGACAAGGTACACAATCTGTTGTTCTGCCTCTGAACAGGCAGTTAACCCACTGTTCCTAGGCCGTCATTGAAAATAAGATTTTGTTCTTAACTGACTTGCCTAGTTAAATAAAGGTACAGAAACAATAATTCTCCATTTGGAAGACCCATCTGCGGCCAAGCTTTAACTTCCTGACTGATGTCTTGAGATGTTGCTTCAATATATCCACAGAATTTTCCTCTTCAATGATGCCATCTATTTGGTGAAGTGCACCAGTCCCTCCTGCAGCAAAGCACCCACACAACATGATGCTGCCACCCTCGTGCTTCACGGTTGAGATGGTGATCTTCGGCTTGAAAGCCTCGCCATTTTTCCTGGGAACATAACGATGGTCATTCTGGCCAAATTGTTATATTTTTGTTTCATCAGACCAGAGGACATTTCTCCAAAAAGTATGATCTTTGTCTCCATGTTCAGTTGCAAAACGTAGTCTGGCTTTTTTTTATGGCAATCGTGGAGCAGTGGCTTCTTCCTTGTTGAGCGGGCCTATCAGGTTATGTCGATATAGGACTCGTTATACTTTGTACCTGTTTCCTCCAGAATCTTCACAAGGTCCTTTGCTGTTGTTCTGGGATTGATTTGCACTCTTCGTACCAAAGTGCGTTCATCTCTAGGAGACAGAACAAGTCTTCTTCCTGAGCATTATGATGGCTGTGTGGTCCAATGGTGTTTATACTTGCGTACTATTGTTTGTACAGATAAATGTGGTACCTTCAGGCATTTGGAAATTGCTCCCAAGGATGATCCAGACTTGTGGAGGACTGCAATTTTTTTTTCTGAGGTATTGGCTGATTTCTTTTGATTTCCACATTATGTCAAGCAAAGAGACACTGCGTTTGAACGTAGGCCTTAAAATACATCCACAGGTACACCTCCGATTGACTCAAATTATGTAATTTAGCCTATCAGAAGCTTCTGAAACCATGACATAATTTTCAGTTTTTTTCCAAGCTGTTTATAGGCACAGTCAACTTCGTGTATGTAAACTTCTGACCCACTGGAATTGTGATATAGTGAATTATAAGTGGAATAATCTGTCTGTAGGCAATTGTTGGAAATAATATCTGTGCCATGCACAAAGTAGATGTCCTAACTGACTTGCCACAACTAGAGTTTGTTAACAGGATATCTGTGGAGTGTTTGAAATAGTAATTTTTATGACTCCAACCTAAGTGTATGTAAACTTCCGACGTCAACTGTAGGTGTTGACTTTTGTCCAGGAGTGAAGAGGCAGTGTGGAGTGCAATAGAGATTGCATCATCTGTGGATCTGTTGGTGAACATTGGAGTGGGTCTAGTGTTTCTTGGATAATGGTGTTGATGTTAGCCATTACCAGCCTTTAACAGCATTTCATGGCTAAAGTCATGAGTGCTATGTGTTGGCAGTCATTTAGGCAGGTTACCTTAGAGTTCTTGGGTACAGGGACTATGGGGGTCTGCTTGAAACATGTTGGTATTACAGATTCAGACAGGGAGAGGTTCAAAATGTATGTGAAGGCACTTATCAGTTGGTCAGCACCTGCTCAGAGTACATGTCCTGGTAATCCATCTGGCCCTGTGACATTGTGAATGTTGACTTGATTGAAGGTCTTACTCACATTGGCTGTGGAGAGTGTGATCACATAGTTGTCCGGAACAGATGATACTTTCATGCATGTTTAAGTGTTGCTTGCCGAGAAGCGAGCAAAGAAGTCGTTTAGCTCGTCTGGTATGCTCGTGTCACTGTGCAGCTCTCGGCTGTTCTTCCCTTTGTCATCTGTAGTAGTTTGCAAGCCCTGCCACATCCGACGAGCGCCGGAGCCTTGAAGCTTTGCCTGTTTGATGATTTGTCGGAGGGCATAGCCAGATGTCTTCTAAGCTTCCGGGTTTGAGTTCCACTCCTTGAAAGCGGTAGCTCTACTCTTTAGGTCATTGCGAATGTTGTATTCGATGGCTTCTGTTTGTGGTATGTACATACATTCACTGTGGGGACGATGTCCTTGATGCACTTATTGATGAAGCCAGTGAATGATGTGGTGTATTCCTCAATGCCATCGGAAGAATCTCGGAACATATTCCAGTCTGTGCTAGCAAAACAGTCCTGTAGTTTAGCATCTGCTTAATCGGATCACTGGTTTTCAGTAAATGGTGCTTCCTGCATTAATTTTTGCTTGTAAGCAGGAGTCAGAAGGATATAATTATGGTCAGATTTGCCAAATGTAGGGTGAGGGAGAGCTCTATACTCATCTCTGTGTGTGGAGTAAAGGTGGTCTCAATTTTTTTCCCTCTGGTTGCACATTTAACATGCTGATAGATTATAGGTAAAACTGATTTAAGTTTCCCTGCATTAAAGTCCCCGGTTACTAGTAGCGCCACCTCTGAATAAGCTTTTTCCTGTTTGTCCCTCGACTTCTTGGCTCTGACGGAAACATGGATCACCACAGACAACACCGCTACTCCTACTGCTCTCTCTTCGTCCGCCCACGTGCTCTCGCACACCCCGAGAGCTTCTGGTCAGCGGGGTGGTGGCACCGGGATCCTCATCTCTCCCAAGTGGTCATTCTCTCTTTCTCCCCTTACCCATCTGTCTATCGCCTCCTTTGAATTCCATGCTGTCACAGTTACCAGCCCTTTCAAGCTTAACATCCTTATCATTTATCGCCCTCCAGGTTCCCTCGGAGAGTTCATCAATGAGCTTGATGCCTTGATAAGCTCCTTTCCTGAGGACGGCTCACCTCTCACAGTTCTGGGCGACTTTAACCTCCCCACGTCTACCTTTGACTCATTCCTCTCTGCCTCCTTCTTTCCACTCCTCTCCTCTTTGACCTCACCCTCTCACCTTCCCCCTACTCACAAGGCAGGCAATACGCTCGACCTCATCTTTACTAGATGCTGTTCCTCCACTAACCTCATTGCAACTCCCTCCAAGTCTCCGACCACTACCTTGTATCCTTTTCCCTCTCGCTCTCATCCAACACTTCCCACACTGCCCCTACTCGGATGGTATCGCGCCGTCCCAACCTTCGCTCTCTCTCCCCGCTACTCTCTCCTCTTCCATCCTATCATCTCTTCCCTCTGCTCAAACCTTCTCCAACCTATCTCCTGATTCTGCCTCCTCAACCCTCCTCTCCTCCCTTTCTGCATCCTTTGACCTACTATGTCCCCTATCCTCCAGGCCGGCTCGGTCCTCCCCCCCGCTCCGTGGCTCGACGACTCATTGCGAGCTCACAGAACAGGGCTCCGGGCAGCCGAGCGGAAATGGAGGAAAACTCGCCTCCCTGCGGACCTGACATCCTTTCACTCCCTCCTCTCTACATTTTCCTCTTCTCTCTCTGCTGCTAAAGCCACTTTCTACCACTCTAAATTCCAAGCATCTGCCTCTAACCCTAGGAAGCTCTTTGCCGCCTTCTCCTCCCTCTTGAATCCTCCTCCCCCCTCCTCCCTCTCTGCAGATGACTTCGTCAACCATTTTGAAAAGAAGGTCGACGACATCCGATCCTCGTTTGCTAAGTCAAAAGACACCGCTGGTTCTGCTCACACTGCCCTACCCTGTGCTCTGACCTCTTTCTCCCCTCTCTCTCCAGATGACATCTCGCGTCTTGTGACGGCCGGCCGCCCAACAACCTGCCCGCTTGACCCTATCCCCTCCTCTCTTCTCCAGACCATCTCCGGTGACCTTCTCCCTTACCTCACCTCGCTCATCAACTCATCCCTGACCGCTGGCTACGTCCCTCCCGTCTTCAAGAGAGCGAGAGTTGCACCCCTTCTGAAAAAACCTACACTCGATCTCTCCGATGTCAACAACTACAGACCAGTATCCCTTCTTTCTTTTCTCTCCAAAACTCTTGAACGTGCCATCCTTGGCCAGCTCTCCCGCTATCTCTCTCAGAATGACCTTCTTGATCCAAATCAGTCAGGTTTCAAGACTAGTCATTCAACTGAGACTGCTCTTCTCTGTATCACGGAGGCGCTCCGCACTGCTAAAGCTAACTCTCTCCTCTGCTCTCATCCTTCTAGACCTATCGGCTGCCTTCGATACTGTGAACCATCAGATCCTCCTCTCCACCCTCTCCGAGTTGGGCATCTCCGGCGCGGCCCACGCTTGGATTGCGTCCTACCTGACAGGTCGCTCCTACCAGGTGGCGTGGCGAGAATCCGTCTCCTCACCACGTGCTCTCACCACTGGTGTCCCCCAGGGCTCTGTTCTAGGCCCTCTCCTATTCTCGCTATACACCAAGTCACTTGGCTCTGTCATAACCTCACATGGTCTCTCCTATCATTGCTATGCAGACGACACACAATTAATCTTCTCCTTTCCCCCTTCTGACGACCAGGTGGCGAATCGCATCTCTGCATGTCTGGCAGACATATCAGTGTGGATGACGGATCATCACCTCAAGCTGAACCTCGGCAAGACGGAGCTGCTCTTCCTCCCGGGAAGGACTGCCCGTTCCATGATCTCGCCATCACGGTTGACAACTCCATTGTGTCCTCGTCCCAGAGCGCTAAGAACCTTGGCGTGATCCTGGACAACACCCTGTCGTTCTCAAATAACATCAAGGTGGTGGCCCGTTCCTGTAGGTTCATGCTCTACAACATCCGCAGAGTACGACCCTGCCTCACACAGGAAGCGGCGCAGGTCCTAATCCAGGCACTTGTCATCTCCCGTCTGGATTACTGCAACTCGCTGTTGGCTGGGCTCCCTGCCTGTGCCATTAAACCCCTACAACTCATCCAGAACGCCGCAGCCCGTCTAATGTTCAACCTTCCCAAGTTCTCTCACGTCACCCCGCTCCTCCGCTCTCTCCACTGGCTTCCAGTTGAAGCTCGCATCCGCTACAAGACCATGGTGCTTGCCTACGGAGCTGTGAGGGGAACGGCACCTCAGTACCTCCAGGCTCTGATCAGGCCCTACACCCAAACAAGGGCACTGCGTTCATCCACCTCTGGCCTGCTCGCCTCCCTACCACTGAGGAAGTACAGTTCCCGCTCAGCCCAGTCAAAACTGTTCGCTGCCCTGGCCCCCCAATGGTGGAACAAACTCCCTCACGAAGCCAGGACAGCGGAGTCAATCACCACCTTCCGGAGACACCTGAAACCCCACCTCTTTAAGGAATACCTAGGATAGGATAAAGTAATCCTTCTCACCCCCTTAAAAGACCTAGATGCACTATTGTAAAGTGGCTGTTCCACTGGATGTCATAAGGTGAAAGCACCAATTTGTAAGTCGCTCTGGATAAGAGCGTCTGCTAAATGACTTAAATGTAAATGTAATGTAATGTTTATGGCGATATACAGCTCATTGAATGCGTACTTAGTGCCAGCATAGGTCTGTGGTGGTATGTAAACGGCTACGAAAAAATACAGATGACCACTCTCTAGGTGAATAGTGTGGTCTACAGATTATCATGAGATACTCTACCTCAGGTGAGCAAAACCTTCCAAAAGACTTCCTTTGATATCTTGCACCAGCTCTTGTTTACAAATATGCATAGGCCCCCGCCCTTGTCTTACCAGAAGCTGCTGTTCTATCCTGCCGATAGAGTACATACCAGCCAGCTATATGTTCTTAATGTCATCGTTATGCCACAACTCGGTGAAACATAAGATATTACAGTTTTGAATGTCCCGTTGGTAGGATATACGTGCTTTCAGTTTGTCCCATATATTTTCCAGCGATTGAAAATTAGCTAGCAGGATGTGAGGCAAAGGCAGATTAGCCACTCGTCACCTGATCCTCACAAGGCACCCTGATCTTTTTCAGCGAAATCTCAGTTTCCTTCTCCAGCGAATGATGGGGATCTGGGCCTGGTCGGGTGTCTGTAGTATATCTCTCCCATACGACTTATTGAAGAATAACTCTTCATCTAATCTGAGGTGAGTAATCGCAGTTCTGATGTCCAGAAGCTCTTTTCGGTTATAAGAAACGGTAGCAGAAACATTATGTATAAAACAAGTTACAAACAACCCGAAAAATCTAACGAAATAGCATGGTTGGTTAAATAGCATGGTTGGTTAAATAGCATGGTTGGTTAAATAGCATGGTTGGTTAAATAGCATGGTTGGTTAAATAGCATGGTTGGTTAAATAGCATGGTTGGTTAAATAGCATGGTTGGTTAAATAGCATGGTTGGTTAAGTGCTGATAACCGGCAGCCATTCCCTCCGGCGTCATCTTTATGTTTTTCAGCTTGCAATTAATTAATAGCACATATTAAATTATAATATCTAGTGCCTATTAAATTATATTATCTTAAGATTTTTTATAATTATTTTTATCATTCTTTCCCTGGAAAAGTTTGCTTACTAGGTGATTTTTCATAGAAGACAGCGTTTACAGTTAGAGTTAACCCGTAATACACATGAATTCAATTTAGACTTATTTTCCACACACATATCATTGCTATGAATAATGGCAAATCAATAGGGAGTAAAGATCATCAATATATCACATTAGCTACCATATAATATTTGCATGGTTGACTGAATCACCTAAATGTATATTTATATCTCATGAATAAATTTGATATGGGGACCTAGAAGAAGAAAAATAATTGGAAATTTTGACTACTCATTATAATCCTGGATTTCTACGGAGCATTTGTTTTTATCTCCGTAATACAGGCCATACTTGATTCTTGTGAAAGTAAATATTGAAATATAGTTATTTGTTATAATTATAATCATACTCTGAGGCCCTTTGTTGTGTACTGTATGTTTACCTAGTATCTGAACCCACAAAAACAAAAGGCTCTAACATGACAGCTTTTATCACGGACATAGTGAAAATAAATCATGAAGAATACTTCAATTATAATTCCATGCCTCCTTGAACTTTTCACATCACAGGCTATAATATAACACGATTAAACAGAGCTCCAGCTAAAACAGTGTGTTGAGTCAACAGGTCCTCTACATTCAAGTGAGGACGTCCGTACTCTCAGCTTGCATTCATTTAGATTAGGGAAAACATGGACTACTTAATTGCATTCATTGTTATGCCTTGTCACTTCATAGCAGAACACGCTACTGAATAGCAATGAGACCTTGATGAATCATGGTTTCGTCCCAAATGGCACCCGATTCCCTTTATAGTGCACTACTTTTGACCAGGACCCATAGGACTCTCGTCGAAGGTAGTACACCACATAGGGAATAGGGTGCCATTTGGGACGCAGACAATGTTCTCTCAACAGTTATTCTCTGAATAGTCACTTAAACTTGGCCTACAAAGCTAAAGCAATGCAGCGCCTGGTACAAAACTATAATTTGGACTGCTATGTCCTTGGGTAACGTGGGCCAATTGCTTTTCTTTTTCAGTTAAATTGTTTGGAATGAGCCACTATTCATCAAGGGCTACATCCCAAATGGCACCATATTCACCATTTTTTTTATACATTTATTGAACTAGGCAAGTCAGTTAAGAACAAATTCTTATTTAATGATAGCCTTCCCCAGCCAAACCTGGATGACGCTGTCTAGCACAAAGATGCAGTGCCTTAGACTGCTGCGCCACTCGGGAGTCCCTATATAGTGAACTACTTTTGACCAGAGCCCTATGAGACCTGTTCAAACCTGGTCAAAAGTAGTACACTATATAGGGAATAGGATGCCATTTGGGAATCCAGACTTACAACCATTTTGATGCTATTCAAGCTTGGATTGATTTGGCACAGATATAAAAATGGACCTTGATTATAGATGTTCATGCTACACCAAAATATCCCCGCTTTCAATGTATACTAACATGGGTATGTTTTGGTCAGTTTCAGTAAACCTCTTTTGTACATGAAGAACATAGAAAACTGTACAGGCATTATGCCAAGGAAACGGCAAAAGAGATATCAACAAAAGTCTTGAAAAGTCCACAGACCCACTCCAAAAGGTTTTTGGAGCCATCATTGACTCAGTGGGTTTTGTCTCAGGACCTACTCACTGCCACAGTCATACACTGGACCTAGTTTGGTCCCGTGGAATAAATATTGTGGATCTTAATGTTGTTCCTCATAATCCTGGATTACAGAACCACCATTATATTAAATTTGCAATTGCAACAATTAATCTGCTCAGACCACAACCAAGGATCATCAAAAGCCGTGCTATAAATTCTTGGACAACCCAACCCTAGGTGCCCTTCCAGACTCCCACCATCTGGGTTGACGCCCCCCCTTGGGTTGTGCCATGGCGGAGATCTTTGTGGGCTATACTCGGCCTTGTCTCAGGATGGTAAGTTGGTGGTTGAAGATATCTCTCTAGTGGTGTGGGGGCTGTGCTTTGACAAAGTGGGTGGGGTTATATCCTTCCTGTTTGGCCCTGTCCGGGGGTATCATCGGATGGGGCCACAGTGTCTCCTGACCCCTCCTGTCTCAGCTTCCAGCATTTATGCTGCAGTAGTTTGTGTCGGGGGGCTAGGGTCAGTTTGTTATATCTGGAGTACTTCTCCTGTTTTATCCGGTGTCCTGTGTGAATTTAAGTATGCTCTCTCTAATTCTCTCTCTCTCTCTCTTTCTTTCTCTCTCTCTCATGCCTCAGGACTACCTGGCATGATGACTCCTTGCTGTTCCCAGTCCATCTAGCCGTGCTGCTGCTCCAGTTTCAACTGTTCTGCCTGCGGCTATGGAATCCTGACCTGTTCACCGGACGTGCTACCTGTCCCAGACCTATTATTTGACCATGCTGGTCATTTATGAACATTTGAACATCTTGGCCATGTTCTGTTATAATCTCCATCCGGCACAGCCAGAAGAGGACTGGCCACCCCTCATAGCCTGGTTCCTCTCTAGGTTTCTTCCTAAGTTTTGGCTTTTCTAGGGAGTTTTTCCTAGCCAACGTGCTTCAACACCTGCATTGCTTGCTGTTTGAGGTTTTAGGCTGGGTTTATGTACAGCACTTTGAGATATCAGCTGATGTATGAAGGGCTATATAAATACATTTGATTTGATTTGATCTACCCAAGGTTGTTAGAGTGCAGAAATCGATGAAAAACCTAACCGAGGAACTAAATTTGACCTTGCGTAATAAGATACTAGCTCACTGGTCTACAGAAAATACCCGAGATCTGAAGCAAGCTTCCAAAAAATGTAATGGAAATGGTCCTACACCAAACTGAAAGTCTTCTAACTACCTTGGAAAGACAGTACCGTGCTATATCGAAGAGCCCTCACAGCTTTTTAAAATGTATTTCACCTTTATTTAACCAGGTAAGCAAGATAAAGCAAAGCAAAGCAGTGTGACACAAACAACAACACAGAGTTACACATGGCATTAACAAGAATACAGTCAATAAAACAATAGAAAAAAATGAAGTCTATATACAGTGTGCGCAAATGGCGTGAGGAGGTAAGACAGCAACTCACTGCCTTCCTGAAGACAAACCATGTATACGAAATGCTTCAGTCTGGTTTTAGACCCCATCATAACACTGAGACTAACACTGAGACTGCACTCATAAAGGTGGTAAATGACCTTTTACCGGCGTCAGACCGAGGCTCTGCATCTGTCCCTGTGCTCCTAGACCTTAGTGCTGCTTTTGATACCATCTATCACCACATACTTCTGGAGAGATTGGAAACCCAAATTGTTCTACACGGACAAGTTCTGGCCTGGTTTAGATCTTATCTGTCGGATAGATATAAGTTTGTCTCTGTTGATGGTTTCCCTTCTGACAAATCAACTGTAAATTTCAGTGTACCTCAAGGTTCTGTTTAAGGACCACTATATAGTTTTCACTATATATTTTACCTCTTGGTGATGTCATTCGGAAACATAATGTTAACTTTCACTGCTATGCGGGCGATACACAGCTGTACATTCCGAGGAAACATGGTGAAGCCCCAAATTTGCACTCCCTGGAAGCCTGTGTATCAGACATAAGGAAGTGGATGGCGGCACATTTTTTACTTTTAGACTCGGACAAACAGAGATGCTCGTTCTAAGTTCCAAGAAACAAAGGTATCTTCAGTTGGATCTGACAATTAATCTTGATGGTTGTACAGTCATCTCAAATATAACTGTGAAGGACCTCGACGTTACTCTGGACCCTGATCTCTTTTTTGATGAACATTTCAAGAATATTTCAAGGACAGCTTTTTTCCATCTTCGTGACATTGCAAAAATCTGACATTTTCTGTCCAAAAATTATGCAGAAAAATGTATCCATGCTTTCGTCACTTCTAGATTTTCATGCCCTGACCTTAGTTATCTCTGTTTTCGTTATTATTTTGGTTAGGTCAGGGTGTGACGAGGGTGGGTATGCTTGTTTTGGCTTGTCTAGGTGTTTTGTATATCAAGGGGCTTTGTAAGTCTAGGTATATGTATGTCTATGGTGGCCTGAATTGGTTGCCAATCATAGGCAGCTGTTTATCGTTGTCTCTAATTGGGGACCATATTTACAGTGTGGCAAAAAAGTATTTAGTCAGCCACCAATTGTGCAAGTTCTCCCACTTAAAAAGATGAGAGAGGCCTGTAATTTTCATCATAGATACACTTCAACTATGACAGACAAAATTAGGAAAAAAATCCAGAAAATCACATTGTAGGATTTTTTATGAATTTATTTGCAAATTATGGTGGAAAATAAGTATTTGGTCACCTACAAACAAGCAAGATTTCTGGCTCTCACAGACCTGTAACTTCTTCTTTAAGAGGCTCCTCTGTCCTCCACTCATTACCTGTATTAATGGCACCTGTTTGAACTTGTTATCAGTCTAAAAGACACCTGTCCACAACCTCAAACAGTCACACTCCAAACTGCGACTCTAGGGGCAGTATTTTCATTTTTGGGAAAAAAACGTTCCCGTTTTAAACGGGATATTTTGGCAGAACAAGATGCTAGAATATGCATATAATTGACAGCTTTGGATAGAAAACACTCTAACGTTTCCAAAACTGTAAAGATATTGTCTGTGAGTATAACAGAACTGATGTTGCAGGTGAAAGCCTGAGAAAAATCCAATCCGGAAGTGCCCCAGGTTTTGAAAGCGCTGCGTTCCAATGAGTCCCTATTGAGCTGTGAGTGTGCCATCAACGAGCTTACGCTTTCTACGTATTCCCCAACGTGTCTACAGCATTGTGACGTAGTTTTACACCTTTCTGTTGAAGAATAGCCGTAGGCGGCCACATTGCGTAAGTGGTCACATGGTGGCTCCGAGAGAGAATCTTGCGTAAAATACAGAGGTAGCCATTACTCCAATCGGTCCAACTGGAAAAACTAATTTGTCCCGACGCATATATTATCGAATAGATATTAGAAAAACACCTTGAGGATTGATTATAAACAACGTTTGCCATGTTTCTGTCGATATTATGGAGCTAATTTGGAATATTTTTTGCCGTTTTCGTGACTGCAATTTCCGGGCGATTTCTCAGCCAAACGTGAAGAACAATTTCGGAACTATTTCGCCTACAAAAATAATCTTTGGGGAAAAAATTAACTTTGGCTATCTACCTGGGAGTCTCGTGAGGGAAAACATCCGAAGTTCATCAAAGGTAAACGATTTTAATTTGATTGCTTTTCTGATTTGTGAAAAGGTTGCCTGCTGCTAGCAAGGCATAATGCCATGCTAGGCTTTCGATAAACTTACACAAATGCTTGTCTAGATTTGGCTGTAAAGCATATTTTGAAAATCTGAGATGACAGGGTGATTAACAAAAGGCTAAGCTGTGTCTCAATATATTTCATTTGTGATTTTCATGAATAGGAATATTTTCTAGGGATATTTATGTCCGTTGCATTATGCTAATTCGTTTCAGGCGATGATTACGCTCCCGCATGCGGGTTTGGGAGTCACAAGAAGTTATTAATGGCACCTGTTTGAACTTGTTATCTGTATAAAAAACACCTGTCCACAACCTCAAACAGTCACACTCCAAACTCCACTATGGCCAAGACCAAAGAGCTGTATAAGGACACCAGAAACAAAATTGTAGACCTGCACCAGACTGGGAAGACTGAATCTGCAATAGGTAAGCAGCTTGGTTTGAAGAAATCAACTGTGGGAGCAATTATTAGGAAATGGAAGACATACAAGACCACTGATAATCTCCCTCGATCTGGGGCTCCACGCAAGATTTCACCCCGTGGGGTCAAAATGATCACAAGAACGGTGAGCAAAAATCCCAGAACCACACGGGGGGACCTACCATCAGTAACACACTACGCCGCCAGGGACTCAAATCCTGCAGTGCCAGACGTGTCCCCCTGCTTAAGCCAGTACATGTCCAGGCCTGTCTGAAGTTTGTTAGAGAGCATTTGGATGATCCAGAAGAAGATTGGGAGAATGTCATATGGTCAGATGAAACCAAAATCTAACTTTTTGGTAAAAACTCAACTTGTGTTTGGAGGACAACGAATGCTGAGTTGCATCCAAAGAACACCATACCTACAGTGAAGCATGGGGGTGGAAACATCATGCTTTGGGGCTGTTTTTCTGCAATGGGACCAGGCCGACTGATCCGTATAAAGGAAAGAATGAATGGGGCCATGTATCGTGAGATTTTGAGTGAAAACCTCCTTCCATCAGCAAGGGCATTGAAGATGAAACATGGCTGGGTCTTTCAGCATGACAATGATCTCAAACACACCGCCCGGTCAACGAAGGAGTGGCTTCGTAAGAAGCATTTCAAGATCCTGGAGTGGCCTAGCCAGTCTCCAGATCTCAACCCCATAGAAAATCTTTGGAGGGAGTTGAAAGTCCGTGTTGCCCAGCAACAGCCCCAAAACATCACTGCTCTAGAGATCTGCATGGAGGAATGGGCCAAAATACCAGCAACAGTGTGTGAAAACCTTGTGAAGACTTACAGAAAATGTTTGACCTCTGTCATTGCCAACAAAGGGTATATAACAAAGTATTGATATAAACTTTTGTTATTGACCAAATACTTATTTTCCACCATAATTTGCAAATAAATTAATTAAAAATCCTACAATGTGATTTTCTGGATTTTTTTTCCTCATTTTGTCTGTCATAGTTAAAGTGTACCTATGATGGAAATTACAGGCCTCTCTCATCTTTTTAAGTTTGAGAACTTGCACAATTGGTGGCTGACTGAATACTTTTTTGCCCCACTGTTGGTAGCCATTTTTCCTTGGGAATTTGTAGGTTCTTTTTCTATGTTTAGTTGCCTGTTAGCACTCATGTGTATAGCTTCACGGTTCGTTTTGTTGTTTTGTTAGTTTGTTCAGTGTTGCATTTCTTTAATAAATTAAGAATGTACGCTTACCACGTTGGTTCTTGGTCTCCTCCTTACAACGAACGTGACAAACGAACGTGACAAGATTAGACTATTGCAATGCTCTACTTTCCGGCCACCCGGATAAAGCACTAAATAAACTTCAGTTAGTTCTAAACACTGCTGCTAGAATCTTGACTAGAACCAAAGAATTTGATCATATTACTCCAGTGCTAGCCTCTCTACACTGGCTTCCTGTTAAGGCTAGGGCTGATTTCAAGGTTTTACTGCTAACCTGCAAAGCATTACATGGGCTTGCTTGTACCTATCTTTACGATTTGGTCCTGCCGTACATAGGTACGCGTACGCTATGGTCAGAATACGCAGGCCTCCTTACTGTACCTAAAATTTCTAAGCAAACAGCTGGAGGCAGGGCTTTCCCCTATAGAGCTAAATTTTTATGGAACGGTCTGCCTATCCATGTGAGAGACGCAGACTCTCGACCTTTAAGTGTTTTTGAAGACTCATCTCTTCAGAATGTCCTATAATTGAGTGTAGTCTGGCCCAGGGGTGTGAAGGTGAATGGAAAGGTACTGGAGCGACGAACCACCCTTTGCTGTCTCTGCCTGGCCGGTTCCCCTCTCTCTACTGGGATTCTCTGCCTCTAACCCCATTACGGGGGCTGAGTCATTGGCTTATTGGTGCTCTTCCATGCCGTCCCTAGGAGGGGTGTGTCACTTGAGTGGGTTGAGTCACTGATGTGATCTTCCTATCCGAGTTGGCGCCCCCCTCGGGTTCGTGCTGTGTGGGGGGGCTTCATCGGCTATACTCTGCCTTGTCTCAGGGTAGTAGGTTGGTGGTTGAAGATATCCCTCTAGTGGGTGGGGTTATATCCTGCCTGTTTGGCCCTGTCCGTGGGTATCGTCGGACAGGGCCACAGTGCCTCCCGACTCCTCCTGTCTCAGCCTCCAGCATTTATGCTGCAATAGTTTGTGTCTGGGTGCTAGGGTCAGTCTGTTTTATCTGGAGTATTTCTCATGTCATACCCAGTGTCCTGTGTCAATTTAAGTACGCTCCCTCTAATATTCTCTCTCTCTCTCTCTCTCTCTCACTCTTTCCTCGGAGGACCTGAGCCCTACGACCATGCCTCACGACTACCTGGCTTGATGAATCCTTGCTGTCCCCAGTCCAGCTGGTTATGCTGCTGCTCCAGTTTCAACTGTTCTTTCTGCGGCTATGGAACCCTGACCTGTTTACTGGACATGCTATCGTGTCTTGGACCTGCTGTTTTGGACTCTCTCTCTACCGCACCTGCTGTCTCTAACTCTGAATGATCGGCTATGAAAAGCCAACTGACATTCACTCCTGAGGTGCTGACCTGTTGCACCCTCTGCAACCACTGTGATTATTATTATCTGACCATGCTAGTCATCTATGAATGTTTGAACATCTTGGCCGTGTTTTGTTATAATCTCCACCCGGCACAGGCAGAAGAGGACTGTCCACCCCTCAGAGCCTTGTTCCTCTTTAGGTTTCTTCCTAAGTTCTGGCCTTTCTAGGGAGTTTTTCCTAGTCACCTTGCTTCCATATCTGCATTGCTTGCTGTTTGGGGTTTTAGGCTGCGTTTCTGTACAGCACTTTGACATCGACTGATGATAAAAGTGCTTTATAAATACATTTGATTGATTGATTCAAAGGCCTGTCTATATCGGTTGAAAACAAAGGTTTACATACTATCCATAGAGCTGTTTTGAGTAAAATGGACTTCAGCAGTGTATGATGTATCTCAAGGAAAAAGCAGGTGTAAAAGGACAGCATCTCAGAGGACAGCTGGGATGCACTGCAGACAGTTCTTTAGCAAATGTTCCATGAGGTCTCCAATAGCCCTATAGAGTCTCTCTCCACAGCTCTATGAAGATCATATGGTTGAGAGTACCTGTTAGCTATGCTCCAGTATGAGGGCTGAAAGAGGAGTCAAACAAGTATTGCACAATGTCCCACTTTGAGTGTACGGTGAAGGTTATGGTGAAGGTAACAAAACAGACAGAAATGTGTTGGTTACACTTTACATTAGTACCACCAAGAGAAACTTCACGTAGAGTGTTACCAACATTCTTCCTCAGATAATTTTGGTGAATAATGGTGAATGTCAAATAAATACAAAATAGTTGTCACGTTCTGACCTTTATTTCCTTTGTTTTGTATTTATTTAGTATGGTCAGGGCGTGAGTTGGGTGGGCAGTCTCTGTTTGTTTTTCTATGTTTTGGGTATTTCTATGTTTCGGCCTAGTATGGTTCTCAATCAGAGGCAGGTGTCATTAGTTGTCTCTGATTGAGAATCATACTTAGGTAGCCTGGGTTTCACTGTGTGTTTGTGGGTGATTGTTCCTGCCTCTGTGTTTGCACCAGATAGGACTGTTTTTGGTTTTCGCAAATTTATTGTTTTGTTAGTTATTTCATGTATAGTTCCTTCATTAAAGAACATGAATAACCACCACGCTGCATTTTGGTCCGTCTCTACTTCACCTAAAGAAAACCGTTACAATAGGTTAAATGGTATGACTATCAAAATAAAAGGAAGGGTAAATGGTATGACTATCAAAATAAAAGGAAGGGTAAATGGTATGACTATCAAAATAAAAGGAAGGGTAAATGGTATGACTATCAAAATAAAAGGAAGGGTAAATAGTATGACTATCAAAATAAAAGGAAGGGTAAATAGTGTGACTATCAAAATAAAAGGAAGGGTAAATAGTATGACTATCAAAATAAAAGGAAGGGTAAATAGTATGACTATCAAAATAAAAGGAAGGGTAAATAGTATGACTATCACAATAAAAGGAAGGGTAAATGGTATGACTATCAAAATAAAAGGAAGGGTAAATGGTATGACTATCAAAATAAAAGGAAGGGTAAATGGTATGACTATCAAAATAAAAGGAAGGGTAAATGGTATGACTATGGCTATTTATACTCTGTATCTCAGTAAACTTTCAAGATCCCTACTCCATGAAGAACCCTACTGCTGGAAGATCCCTATTGCTTGAAGATCCCTACTCCTTGAAGGTTCCTACTGCTTGAAGTTCCCTACTGCTTGAAAATCCCTACTGCTTGAAGATCCCTACTCCTTGAAGATCCCTACTCCTTGAAGGTTCCTACTCCTTGAATATCCCTACTGCTTGAAGATCCCTACTGCTTGAAGATCCCTACTCCTTGAAGGTTCCTACTCCTTGAATATCCCTACTGCTTGAAGATCCCTACTCCTTGAAGGTTCCTACTCATTGAAGGTTTCTACTCCTTGAAGGTTCCTACTGCTTGAAGATCCCTACTTCTTGAACATCCCTACTGCTTGTAGATCCCTACTGCTTGAAGATCCATACTCCTTGAAGTTCCCTACTGCTTGAATATCCCTACTGCTTGAACATCCCTACTCCTTGAAGATCCCTACTGATTGAAGATCCTTACTGCTTGTAGATCCCTACTGATTGATGATCCCTACTGCTTGAAGGTTCCTACTGCTTGAAGGATCCTACTGCTTGAAGATCCCTACTCCTTGAATATCCCTACTGCTTGAAGATCCCTACTCATTGAAGGTTCCTACTGCTTGAAGATCCCTACTCCTTGAAGGTTCCTACTCCTTAAATATCCCTACTCCTTGAATATCCCTACTGCTTGAAGATCCCTACTCCTTGAAGGTTCCTACTCCTTGAAGATCCCTACTCCTTGAATATCTCTACTGCTGGAAGATCTCCACTCCCTACTCCAAGGTCCGTAAGATTCTGGTCAAAACTACTACACTACTAGGTAATAGGGGCCATTTGGGACTGAACCCATTACTCTGCACATTGCTAATCTGTTTTGAAAGACACTGGCTTCTGTTGTCATGCAGAATTAGAAAGGACTTGACAATGCGGGATTACTATAGAAATTACAAGTGTCATTAGCCACAACATCCAATATTAGGCCAAAGATTGCTAGGCAGAATTAGGGGTGCGGTTGTGTTGCACAAATGTTATTTAAATTAAAGCAACAACAACAACATTATGCAAATGAAAAGCAACAAGGTGTGATATGGATAGGAATGGGTGCTTTGTTATGATAGAGGGTGTGCTGCGTGTGTGTATGTGTGTGTGCTGTGATAGATATGCCTCACTAATGTGTATTTCCCACCATAAAGCATGGAGGAAGAGGTGTTATGGTGTGGGGGTGCTTTGCTGATGACACTGTCTGTGATTTATTTAGAATTCAAGGCACACTTAACCAGCATGGCTTCGCGTTTATAGTCGATGGAATGAGCGTTACACCGAGGCCTGTACTCTGGAGCGGGATCGATTTGGAGGTGGAGGGTCCGTCATGGTCTGGGGTGGTGTGTCACAGCATCATCTAACTGAGCTTGTTGTCATTGCAGGCAATTTTAACGCTGTGCGTTACAGGGAAGACATCCTCCTCCCTAATGTGGTACCCTTCCTGCAGGCTCATCCTGACATGACCCTCCAGCATGACAATGCCACCAGCCATACCGCTCGTTCTGTGCGTGATTTCCTGCAAGACAGGAATGTCAGTGTTCTGCCATGGCCAGCGAAGAGCCCGGATCTCAATCCCATTGAGCATGTCTCAGACTTGTTGGATCGGAGGGTGAGGGCTTGGGCCATTTCCCCCAGAAATGTCTGGGAACATGCTGGTGCCTTGGTGGAAGAGTGGGGTAACATCTCACTGCAAGAACTGGCAAAACTGTGCAGTCCATGAGGAGAGGATGCACTGCAGTACTTAATGCAGCTGGTGGCCACACCAGATACTGACTGTTAAAAGAGACCTTGGTGTCAGTATGACTCCCTGATAAAATAAAGGTTAAACCAAATAAAATACAAATAATGGTCTGGTCAAAGGTAGTGAAGTATGTAGGGAATTGAGTGCCAACCAAATATGTTTCCCCAGATGCTCAGTCATTGGTCAGATAGGGATACAGCTCTTACAGCTCTTTTCTCAACCAAACGTATTTCACACCCCAAAAAGGGAGAGATTGCTGTTTTATCGGAAATTACGTTCTTTCAGGCACTATCGCTATCAGTTCCCAAGTTTTCTCTCCTTCCCCTTTCTTTTCTTTCCGTTTATCTTTTTGTTATCCCACTCCACAACTGAACTGGGTACTCAGCAAAGAGTAAGTATCTTGACAGGGAGAAAGATAGACAAAACTGCTGCAAAGCCCTACAATAAACTGCAGTTATGGTGGTGCTCAGGGAGAATTAAAAGCTTTTGTTGGAACACTCGTTGTGAAGTACCTTCAAACATGGTATGTGGATTTGTGTCACCCAGGAGTGAAGTTTTAATGACACATTAGACATTGGACTCAGAACAATCAGTACTCTGAGTGTGAAAATCATCTCACGTATAGCTGCTGGCACATAGTCTAGTTTGATGATGATATAAAATCGGCTTGTTTCTCTGAGCAGCAGAGTATCTCTTCTTTATATATATATTTCTCTATCTCTCCCCTTCTTCCTCTTTCTCATTGATCTAAAGCCATGTGGATACTTCATCCCTCTCCCTGTCAACAGTGTCTTGTATACACATATGAGAGTCACAAGGAGAGATAGAGAGTTATAAGGAGAGATGTATGATGTTTACTGTTAATTTGTATTGTTTATTTCACTTTTGTTTATTATCTATTTCATTTTCTTTGGCAATGTAAACATATGATTCCCATACCAATAAAGCTCCTTAATAAATAAATTGAGAGAGAGAGATCTCTAACAGTCAAAAGCCTCCTCTAGTTAGGGGGATTAGATACCATTTGTTCTGGAGTGATCAGTTCCTGAGGGGTAGTGATGTCACTCTTTCATTAATCATTGGTTCCGTCCCAAATGGTACCTTATCCCAACACAATGCACTTCACAATGCACTTCATCAAGATATTTAACTGAGAAAAGCGTGCTATTTGGAATGAATTAATTGACTCACTAAGACCATCTGGAGGCTGAGTGATTAGTACCTAGTAACCTCAGCAATTCTTCCCATTAGGATCTGTCCAATTTGGCCTAGTGAGCCCTTGTGGGATGTGCTTAACTCCTATGATGAGCTGAGCGCCAGCTGAGACATTGGCTGTCATCAATAACTGACCCAGGAAGTCAAGTGGGTAATGTCTAAAGGAAAAGTCAGTGCTCCAGACAGTCACGACCGTCACTCCCTACCTTCAAGACAGTCACCACCCCATCCCCTTCTAGACAGTCACCACACTCACCCCCTTCTAAAGACAGTCACCACACTGTCGTGTCTTTACTATCATTAAATTGAAGACTTAGTTTCATCAAAGATTCTCTGTAATTAGTATTACGCGATTAGACTGATTAATCATGTAACCGTAATTAACTAGGAAGTCAGGGTACCAAGGAAAATATTCAGATTACAAGGTTATAACTTACCAATATAACCTTTCAGATATTTTCATATCTGTTCCATAGTCTTCTGATTAATGAATTATTTACTTTACCTCACGTTAGTTTCATTCCAAACGTCGTAAATTTTTGGTTATCTGCACGAACCCAGTCTTCACTATGAGTCATCCATACATCAATTGTCTTAAATCATTTATTTATTACTAACTAAGTAGTTCACAGAAATGCATAAACAAACACAGTAAATATGGTTCCAAGAAATGATAAGGGAATGTGCCCTAGTGGGCTAAACCGGCATGGCGGCTTGGTGGACAAAACGGAGAGTGGGGGTCAGCTGAGAAGTCACTACAGAGTTGATCATTATAACAATTAAAATGCTAATCCTTTGCACATTAACGCTCACTCATTCGGGAACAATTGCAATCAATCAATATATTTATGCACAGTGTGTCGTCTTGATCGCTGGTGAAAAGTTTGTTTCTTTTGTAGAATTGTCGGTCTCTCTCCCTCTCTCTCTCTGTTGTGGTTATTGTGGGATGTTCAGAGTGACATTCCTTAATTCGTTATAGAATGGATGTTTCGGCCGTTGTTGTTCTTCGCTTTCAATGATACCGAATTCCTAGCTGCAGACTAGTAATTAATATCAAAGACTTGTTTTTATTCTGTCGGTATCGATAGTCTAAGAGTTTAACCTCTTCAGTCGACCCTCTACTTTTTTGAACATTCTGTTAAAAATCGCGCAACATTTCAGCGCCCTGCTACTCATGCCAGGAATATAGTATATGCATTTGCTTAGTCTGTGTGGATAGAAAACACTCAGACGTTTAAAAAACTGGTTAAATCACTGCTGTGGCTTTACCAGAACGGCATTTACATCGAAAAGCACAGGAAAAACTGATCACTGAAAATGGGGAAAATATATCCATGCGCTACTTGAACCCATTGATAAACGTGAACCACAATTAATTGACTGAGGTTGCAGTACCTACAGCTTCCACAGGGTGTCTAGAGTCTTGTCATTTCCCTTCGAGTTTTTTCTTGGTCAAACACATACAGGACACCGTATCTAATCCGGTCTAGGACCGGATATTTTCGTTGAGTTTCTAGCCGGACATTTTTCCAGACGGACAGCTAATAATCTTTACATCGCCTCCTGATGAATTTTATCGCTTATTAACGTTTACTAATACCTAAAGTTGCATTACAAACGTATTTCGAAGTGTTTTGTGAAAGTTTATCGTCGACTTTTTGAATTTTAAAAAATGACGTTACGTTTTGAAACAATGTTTTTTTTTGTTTATCACACAGTCTACATATAACGATATCTAGGCTTTATATGGACCGATTTAATCGAAATAAAGACCCAAATAGTGTTTATGGGACATCTAGGAGTGCCAACAAAGAAGATGGTTAAAGGTAATGAATGTTTTCTATTTTATTGTGCGGTTTGTGTAACGCCGAAATGCTAATTATTTTGTTTACGTCCCCTGTGGGTCTTTTGGGGTGTTGCATGCTATCAGATAATAGCTTCTCGTGCTTTCGCCGAAAAGCATTTTAAAAATCTGACTTGTTGCCTGGATTCACAACGAGTGTAGCTTTAATTCGATACCCTGCATGTGTATTTTAATGAACTTTTGAGTTTTAACTAATACTATTAGCATTTAGCGTAGCGCATTTGCATTTCCAGAGCTCTAGTTGGGACGCAAGCGTCCCGGGTAGAAGCAACAGGTTAACCACGTGGTATGGTTAAAAGATTCAGCAATGGTCTACAACCTTCGTCCTCTCCTAATGGTGAATAACATGGTCTGGTGATAATTTCTCAAAGTTGGGTTTTATTCGGAATTGCAGAAATGGGCTGTCCCAGGATGCTTGACCCTAACTGGGCTCAGGGGCGGTCCTCTGATTTAGTTAACTCCAATTCCCTTTTTGAGGTTTCCTTCATTAAACAGTCCAAAATCACATTGTAAAATTGTGTAAACAGTATCATACTCAATCATTCATCTTATACAACAATTAGATGTAAACCTCATATCTGAGGCTATTATATAAACAGCGTTATGGTAATGTTGCCACACCATCTCCCATGAGCTTCCCCAAGTTGTAACAAACGGACCAGTTCGTAGCTGGATTCTTCACCGATATTTTATACTTTCTCCAGTACATGAAATTTGTTTGGACCTCGAGTTCTGTGAGGTGGAAGAAATTCCTTTGTTCTCTATGAAACTTCACTCTATCTCTATACTGTGTGGCCATGAGGAGATCCTCAGGAATTCACGACCTCTCTCTGACCACAGCAGCCTAGTTGAAGGAGGAAAGGGGGAGGCAGGGAGAGGGGGATGGGGCTTGCTAAACCCAAAGAGGGCAACGTCATGACATACCCCCCTGGTGGTTTGGATCTTGTTTGTTGTGCAAGTTACAAATCAACATAAAATCATGAACACGTGATGTCCTGTTTGTACATCATCATTGCAGTCCCCTCTGGTGGTTGAACTTGGTAGGCTCCTCTGAAAGCGGAGCAGTCCACCACAAGGATGGCAGTTGATGTACGGTTTGTGATTGCCGTTACGGTCCCCTCTAGTGATGTACCTTGGTAGGTTCCCTGGAAGCTACAAAGTACACCAGGGAGGGCCAGGGGATGTCCTGGTTGGTGATCGCCGTTGCGCCCCCTCTGGTGGTTTACCTTGGTAGGCTCTCTGACAGTGGAGCATGCCGCCACAAGGATGGGCCGTGGGTGTCTGGATTTGGGGTCGCCGTCGTGGACCCGTAGTCTGGTCGTCGTCCAGACTGGAAAATCTGGGCAGTAACTTAGGCAGATGTTAACAACGCACGCACGCACACACACACACTCATGAAATATGTATAATTACATTCATTCCCCAATGAGCGGCGTTGTGGCCATAAGTGATGGTTGTATGGGGACTTTGTTTATGGCTCTATCACTTCCTAAGTGTCAAAGGAACTGAACAAAAATAATCTAATTGGAGTGTATTCTATATACGTGCAATGTTCTGGCAAAATGACTATCATGGCATTGTCTCTAATGCCATATCTAGGGTTTTCCTACTTGGTGTGTTGCTTAGGCACTATCCTAAGTTGATAACTATATGATAAGTTTACAGCTATAAATCACTAGTTTTGGGGAGTCTACAGGGATGACCTATGGACTTCTGGGAAGAAAACTGGTTAGTGCTGCAGAGTCAAAGGCCTAGAAATAAATGTTCAACTTTACTAAGGCTGGTATTTTGCTTGGACCCTTAAGTGATCCTAGCATAAATCCTAATTGGATGTTCCGTTGTACATGTGTTATGCTTACACAAGCGCGCATGTCAAGGGAAGAAAACCAAGTACCCCGGCAGATTACAACTTGTTCAGAATGAGTCTGACCTGTCAGGTAATTTACAGGTCAATGCCTGGAGGTCAGTCAGAATTTGTGTAGAGGAAGTCTGTAGTAGTTTTTACAACTGTGTCTTCCACTATTGTAGTGGTGATAGGTACGAAGTCTATTTCATAGCTATTTCATCCACGGAAGAGCTAACCTCACGACGGAAGTACTCTTTAAGTATTGAACCAGTCGTACGTGGTGTGATCACGGTTAATGATTCTAATAATTTTCCTCATGAATGAAGGATTCTATTTATTAGTGACATGCGTGTTAACCATTGGAAGAGTGCACTGGAGATTCCCTTCCACCTGTTGCACTCTGAGTGACTCCTATGTCGCTGTTGTTAAGGGTCATTTGATTGGTTAGGTCTCTAACCTTCTTACTGATTGTAGTTGGACTGACTTTTGCTGGTATTGGTACTGGTGCCCAAAGGGACCAGTTATCCTACCAATTTATTCTGAAATCCTATACTACCAGAACACATGATTGGAACATTTTACTAGTTGTATAGTAGCTGAACCTACACATGGCAAGGCATGATTTTTGTTGCCATTTGATTTTTTTAATTGTTTTTTTATTTCACCTTTATTTAACCAGGTAGGCTAGTTGAGAACAAGTTCTAATTTGCAACTGCGACCTGGCCAAGATAAAGCATAGCAGTGTGAACAGACAACACAGAGTTACACATGGAGTAAACAATTAACAAGTCAATACCACAGTGGAAAAAAGGGGAGTCTATATACAATGTGTGCAAAAGGCATGAGGAGGTAGGCGAATAATTACAATATTGCAGATTAACACTGGAGTCATAAATGATCAGATAATCATGTACAGGTAGAGATATTGGTGTGCAAAAGAGCAGAAAAGTAAATAAATAAAAACTGTGGGGATGAGGTAGGTGAAAATGGGTGGGCTATTTAGCAATAGACTATGTACAGCTGCAGCGATCAGTTAGCTGCTCAGATAGCTGATGTTTGAAGTTGGTGAGGGAGATAAAAGTCTCCAACTTCAGCGATATTTGCAATTCGTTCCAGTCACAGGCAGCAGAGTACTGGAACGAAAGGCGGCCGAATGAGGTGTTGGCTTTAGGGATGATCAGTAAGATACACCTGCTGGAGCGCGTGCTACGAATGGGTGTTGCCATCGTGACCAGGGAACTGAGATAAGGCGGAGGTGGACAAGTCCACTGGACTTCCTTTACAACCCCGAGCTGATAAGGTACAAATCTGTCGTTCTGCCCCTGAACAGGCAGTTAACCCACTGTTCCCAGGCCGTCATTGAAAATAAGAATGTGTTCTTAACTGACTTGCCTGGTTAAATAAAGGTAAAATAAAAATAAATAAAAAAGTAGTACTCCTCAGTACTATCTTAGATGTGTTCTAAGATATCCCTGTCTAGGGGCCTGTCTGCTCCTCACTGTTCTCATAGGGGAGTTTACAACTAGATTTGATTTATGCTCTGGTGGCCTCGTACGGTGTTGCCCGTAGTCTCGACCCCCCCACCGGCCTCGCTGAGGCTCATCATGGATCTGGGCTACTATTCCCCCCCTTTGTGTCTCGGGACCCCCCCACCAGCGGGTGGTGTTGGTGTCCGAGGCGCAAACGAAAAGGTCGGACCTTATGTACGAGTTGTCAGGGGCCGCGTAATGAGAATGGCTGTAACCTTTCAACCAAATCTCCTGGTGTTTGTGCTTCAAAACGCTCAGTGGCTGTCAAGGCATGTCAGTCACCACCGTGTCCGCGTGTGGAAACCTCTTCAGTACCTGCGAACTGAGACGAGGATATCGGTCTGTGATATCGCAGTGTTTCACCAGTGGGAGTCATCGGGTCAGTTGCTGGACTGACGCCATTAGTATCATTGTAAGGCGTGACAGTCCCCAACAAAGCAGAAGGTGTATCATCGGAAGCAGAGTATACTCTGCGCATCAATGTTTTTCTTGCTGAGATGGCCGCAGTGCTTGCGGAAGTGTCCGAAGGGCAAGAGGAGTTCATCTCAACTACCGTATTGCACGACTGCAAGGAGGAGGGAAGTTGCTTATTCACAGAGACAGCTGGCTCGAAATCATGAAAATAAGGGTCAATCAGGTTGGCTGATGGAATGTGTCGAGATATCGTAATTTCTCCTTGGATCGGATTCTGCCCCTAGAGGTTTCTAAACTTGTTTCTCCCAAGGGGTGCTTTCGACAGATACCCCTCGTGAATGACTGCATTGCAGCTAGCGTCAGGGGAAGACAGTGTGGTTGGTGGAGAGGTTACTGTGGCATGTGACCATACCTGGTTGGTTTTCCAATCCATCAATGGGAGTAACCGATCCATCAAGTCTGGTCCAAGTAGCAGGGTTACAGTTTCGAGGCTGGTAACATACACAGGGTGAACAAGCGATACGTCCTTGAAGTGTAGTTTCAGCACGACTCTCAATGTGAGAGACGAGGTAGTCTGAGTGACCCCTCGAAGTGTAGTGTCGCATCGTTCCACTTTTAACCAACGTTTAGTTGGCTTCAAAGCCCTTTCAAGATCATCGAACAAGGTTTGAGAGATGAGTGATATTGTCGCACCCGAATCAATTAGCGCATGACAAGTTAAGCAGTCCTCTAGTACTGTTTCCAGGTATGGCCGTTTAGAATCGTGGCTAGTGGACATATTCCCCACAAAGTGTTGTGGTCGTTTGCAACGACGTGATGTCCCATTTCGGATCAAGGTGGAAGCAGATTGACTTTTCCGATTTTGAGTGGGCTTGGCTTTAACGAAGCGTTTGACCTTTTTCTTCACCACCTTTGTATCAGAGTCCATAGACAAAGCCCGGGGGCTTGTTTCTTGCGGGCCCTGGATAGGGTCTCGAGTGAGAGCGGGAGAAATTAGAACTTTAATGTCCATGCTATGGGTGTTAATTCCTGCGGATCTGGTGTCCGGTAATTCCCTGTCTAGTCCTTGTGACTTATCTTTTACCGTTTTCTCAAATCTAGCTTTAGTTCTTCCCATAGTGGAACTTCTGGAGAACCTTTGTCTACGTTTTGATCGTCCTTCAACCCTTTGTTACCCTTGTGCTCTGACACTTTTTGTGGGTTGGGTGCAGGAACGTAGCGAACAGGTCGATTGTAGCGGTAGTCGTGTTGATGGCGACGTACTTTACAGTTATTGCGACCGCGGAGGTTTTTGGAATCATGGTTTCATGGTAGAAACTGTTGTTGTGCGTCATCTCTCAACGCTCCAATACCTGATACTGCACCCTCTAACTGGAGTGAGTGCTTCTGGTCAAACTTCAAAGCCGAGTGGTCAGGGCTCTTAGCGTTGTGAACTTTTGATGCCTCAAAAGCTGTGCTTGCAAGCTACCGTTTGTAATTGCCTACCGTCTGCCTACCGTCTGTAAGCTATTAGTGTCTTAATGACCGTTCCACAGGTGTATGTTCATGAATTGTTTATGGTTCATTGAACAAGCATGGGGAAACAGTGTTTAAACCCTTTACAATGAAGATCTGTGAAATTATTTGGATTTTTATGAATTTTCTTTGAAAGACAGGGTCCTGAAAAAGGGACATTTCTTTTTTTCCTGAGTTTATATAAAGGATATATTATAAAGAAAATAGATATATATATTACCAACAACAATTAACAGATGAAACACATTTTATCCAAGGGATCCTTGGAATAATTTTAGGTGGTGTGTGATACAATACAATTTAATCTTATTTATCTACAATTTATGTTCTTAACTCTGGGCAACATGGACCTGGCACGCTCACCGGGACATTGGTTTCCACAGTACTCCACCAATTATCTATTTTGTCAACTCAATAGTTCTTGTATTTGCCACCCCCAAAATTTTGACAGTTTTTTTTTACATAAATGCACCCCAATTTAACCCCATCTCCAGCTCCCATGCATTGAGCACCACTAGGGCTGTGGTGGTCATGGCATTTTGTCAGCCTGTAATAGTCATGCAAATAACTGTAGGCCTCACAGTAATTTACTGTTCATTAATATGAACATCTAGCTCCCATTTAAAAAATTTTAAAAAGTCTAATACATTGATTTATTGTAGCATTTACATTTACATTTAAGTCATTTAGCAGACGCTCTTATCCAGAGCGACTTACAAATTGGTGCATTCACCTTATGACATCCAGTGGAGCAGCCACTTTACAATAGTGCATCTAAATCTTTTAAGGGGGGTGAGAAGGATTACTTTATCCTATCCTAGGTATTCCTTAAAGAGGTGGGGTTTCAGGTGTCTCCGGAAGATGGTGATTGACTCCGCTGTCCTGGCGTCGTGAGGGAGTTTGTTCCACCATTGGGGGGACAGAGCAGCGAACAGTTTTGACTGGGCTGAGCGGGAACTGTACTTCCTCAGTGGTAGGGAGGCGAGCAGGCCAGAGGTGGATGAACGCAGTGCCCTTGTTTGGGTGTAGGGCCTGATCAGAGCCTGGAGGTACTGAGGTGCCGTTCCCCTCACAGCTCCGTAGGCCAGCACCATGGTCTTGTAGCGGATGCGAGCTTCAACTGGAAGCCAGTGGAGAGAGCGGAGGAGCGGGGTGACGTGAAAAAGCTGGCCTTTGCTTTCCTGACTGACTGCGTGTATTGGTTCCTGACTTCCCTGAACAGTTGCATATCGCGGGGACTATTCGATGCTATTGCAGTCCGCCACAGGATGTTTTTGTGCTGGTCGAGGGCAGTCAGGTCTGGAGTGAACCAAGGGCTATATCTGTTCTTAGTTCTGCATTTTTTGATGGAGCGTGCTTATCTAAGATGTTGAGGAAGTTATTTTTAAAGAATGACCAGGCATCCTCTACTGACGGAATGAGGTCAATATCCTTCCAGGATACCCAGGCCAGGTCGATTAGAAAGGCCTGCTCGCAGAAGTATTTTAGGGAGCATTTGACAGTGATGAGGGGTGGTCGTTTGACCGCGGACCCGTAGCGGATACAGGCAATGAGGCAGTGATCGCTGAGATCCTGATTGAAGACAGCGGAGGTGTATTTGGAGGGCAAGTTGGTCAGAATAATGTCTATGAGGGTGCCCATTATTTAGGGTTGTACCTGGTGGGTTCCTTGATGATTTGTGTGAGATTGAGGGCATCTAGCTTAGATTGTAGGACTGCCGGGGTGTTAAGCATATCCCAGTTTAGGTCACCTAACAGAAAAAACTCTGAAGCTAGATTGGGGGCGATCAATTCACAAATGGTGTCCAGGGCACAGCTGGGAGCTGAGGGGGGTCGGTAGCAGGTGGCAACAGTGAGAGACTTATTTCTGGAGAGATTCGTTTTTAAAATTAGAAGTTCAAACTGTTTGGGTATGGACCTGGAAAGTATGACATTACTTTGCAGGCTACCTCTGCAGTAGAATGCAACTCCTCTCCCTTTGGCAGTTCTATCTTGACGGAAAATGTTATAGTTGGGTATGGAAATCTCGGAATTTTTGGTGGCCTTCCTAAGCCAGGATTCAGACACGGCAAGGACATCATGGTTGGCAGAGTGTGCTAAAGCAGCGAGTAAAACAAAATTAGGGAGGAGGCTTCTGATGTTGACATGCATGAAACCAAGACTTTTACACAGAAGTCAACAAATAAGGGTGTCTGGGGAAATGCAGGGCCTGGGTTTACCTCCACATCACCCGCGGAACAGAGGAGGAGTAGGATGAGGGTGCGGCTAAAGGGTATCAAAACTGGTCACCTAGAGGGTTGGGGACAAAGAATAAAAGGAGCAGATTTCTGGGTGTGGTAGAAAAGATTCAGGGCATAATGTGCAGACAGGGGTATTGTGGGGTGTGGGTACAGCGGAGGTAAGCCCAGGCACTGGGTGATGATAAGAGAGGTTGTATCTCTGGACATGCTGGTTATAATGGGCGAGGTCACCGCATGTGTGGGAGGTGGGACAAAGGAGGTATCAGAGGTATGAAGAGTGGAACTAGGGGCTCCATTGTCAACTAAAACAATGATAACTAACCTGAACAACAGTATACAAGGCATATTGACATTTGAGAGCGACATACAGCGAGGCATAAAGTAATCGCAGGTGTTGATTGGGAGAGCTAGCTAAAACAACAGGTGAGACAACAACAGCTAATCAGCTAACACAACAACAGCAGGTAAAATGGCGATGACTAGGTAGAGAGGGTCGGATTAACTACACACAGAGCCTGAGTTCGTGGCTGGGGCCGACAGATAAAAAAAAAATAAACAGAATGGAGTACCGTGATTAATGGACAGTCCAGCAGACATCAGCTGTGTAGCCAAGTGATCATAGTGTCCAGGGGCAGCAGTAGATGGAACAGGGAAGCCGGCACTACGCTAGCACGCGGGCGACACAGTGTTTAAAGTTAGTAGCCCGGGGCAAGTAGGAGCGTCTGCTCCGACGGAGGCCGGTTGAAGGCAAAGCGGATGGAGTATTCTTCGGCAGACCAGTCGTGGTGGTGCGGCGGGGCGCAGTGTCGACCAGAGAATCCAAGCCAGATGGCGAAAGAGGTATTTTAGAATTTAGTTTGCTAGCCGGGAAATGCGCCTGGCTCATGGCTAACTGGTGCTAGCTTCGTGGCAGTGGCGTTAGCCACTATAGCCAATCGGTAGCAGCGGTGATCCGGTGCCAAGGTCCAGAGCTTACAGCAAGGATCCGGTGGAGTATTGGGCTCTAGCCGTGTATGAGTGGGGTTCGGGTGGACAGCTGAGTAGGCCGGGAGGTGGGCCTCAGGGATAGCTTCGGTACTAGGTGCCACGGTGGGTGCAAGCTAGCTGTGAAATTACGGCAGGAATCCGGCGTTGTTGTGGAGAGACAGTCCGATACTGGTAGACTGGCGAGTATTATCCAGGCTAAAAACAGGGCTAGTATCTGTGCAGAAGGTAAAAGCCGCTAGCTGTGGCTAACAATGACTAAATAGCTTGTAGCTAATTAGCTGGTTAGCTTCTGGTGGTTCTTGAATGTGTTCTAAAATAAAAAATAATAGCGATCACATTGGGTGAGGCAGGTTACCGGAAGGTATAATCAAATTAAAAATCGAAAAGAGATAACATTGAAAATAACATTGAAATACAGTATATACAAAAAATACGAAAAATACAAAAGTACACGAGAGGACGAACAAAAACACGTCTTCACTGCTACGCCATCTTGGAATGTGATGAATATGATGGATACCACTAAATTGTCCCCGTAGAACCCCTGAAATAGGGGTTAGGGTGCTCTTTCAGATATTGCCACACCCTGAGGGTTAACCACTATGTATTATCTGCGTTCATACATATCATTACTTTGTAGTAAGGCATGACGCAAAGCATACAAATGGAGCATGAGTCATTAAACCCCATGTGATTGTTCATGGATTACAGGTCAGCATATTTCTCTATGAATAACTTTGATAAGGTTCACTGGCTGGGAAAATTGCTATGGGCCTAAAAATAGATCACAGGAAATGTCCTACGTTTTTGGTGTGTTTGCTTTTCACATTTCATATTCACATTTTTCCAAAGTAGAGAAATTGTCAGAACATTTAACTTTAAAAAAAAGACAAACAAACTATTAATTAACACAAATGTATGATAGCTCATGCAGAATACATAAATAGAGCTTATGATTCTATGGATGCAATGATTTCCGAACTGTAACTAAATGACCTCTCTGTGTTTAGCTGCAACACACCCATTACTGTATTTGGTGCCTAGCTGCATGGCTGCCTTCCATTCCATCATTTGTGTGCGTAACTGGGAATGTTTGCTAGCGCGAGTGTGTTTTAATTTCAACCCACCCACTACATTCTCAGCCACTATTCTATTTTTCATCTAGGTTATATCTACAGTGCCTTCAGAAAGTAATTCACTAATAGAAAAAAAATCTCACCCATCTCCACACAATACCTCATAATGACAAAGAGAAAACGTGTTTAGAAATGTTTGCAAATTTATTGAAAATGAAAAACAGAAATATCTAATTTACATAAATATTACAACCCAGAGTCAGTATTTTGTAGAAGAACCTTTGGCAACAATTACAGCTGTCTATCTTTCTGGGTAAATCTCTAAGAGCTTTGCACACCTGTTTGCACAATACTATTTTCAAAATGCTTCATGCACTGTCAAGTTCGTTGTTGATCATTGCCTTAACTTATTTAGGCTTGCCATAACAAAGGGGTTGAATACTAATTGACTCAAGATAGCTTTTCATTTGTAATCATTTCTAAACATTTCTAAAAACATACATCCACTTTGACATTATGGGGTGTTTGTTGTGTGTGAATGTAATGCAATTTAAATTCAGCCTGTAACAAAACAAAATGTGGAAAAATTCAAGGGGTGTGAACACTTTCTGAAGGGACTGTATAGTATGCATTTCTAGTGAGACAACACAATGGAAAGGAATGAATATAACAATCCATAACTCAACATAAACAATAGTCATGTAAGAAAACAAAGAATTTTGAGCCAAACAACAGTACAACAGTGTTATAGGAAGCCATGATGGCGAGATAAATAAATGTTGACATCCCGTAGCTTTGTTATAATGACCTTTATTTAGCACATTGGAGATAGTTATTGTGTTGATGTTTTCTCTGACTACAGACAAAAGGTGTTGGATATGAACAATCCTCCGATGTTGGCATGGCAACATGCGTGGGCAGGCCCACACACACACACACACACACACACACACACACACACACACACACACACACACACACACACACACACACACACACACACACACACACACACACACACACACACACACACACACACACACCTTGTCTGAGGGAGGAACATTCCCTCACTCACAAGATCCCAGAATCACAGCTAACTTGTATCTTTCTTTCTATTTCTCTGTCGCTTCCCCCATGTATCTTCCCCCTGTCTCTTCCCCCTGTCTATTCCCCATGTCTATCCCCACCTGTCTCTTCCCCTGTCTTTTCCCCCTGTCTATCCCCACCTGTCTCTTCCCCCTGTCTCTTCCCCCTGTCTCTTCCCCTTGTCTCTTCCCCCTGTCTCTTCCCCCTGTCTCTTCCCCCTGTCTCTTCCCCCTGTCTCTTCCCCTTGTCTCTTCCCCTTGTCTCTTCCCCATGTCTATCCCCACCTGTCTCTTCCCCTGTCTTTTCCCCCTGTATATCCCCACCTGTCTCTTCCACCCTGCCTCTTCCCTTTCCCTGTCTATCCCCACCCTGTCTCTTCCCCCTGCCTATCCCCCTGTCTCTTCCCAATGTCTACCCCCCTGTCTCTTCCCCCTGTATATCCCCACCTGTCTCTTCCCCTGTCCATCCACACTGTCTCTCCCCTGTATATCCCCCTGTCTCTTCCCCCTGTATATCCCCACCTGTCTCTTCCCCCCCCCTGTCTCTTCCCACCTGTCTATCCCCACCTGTATCTTCCCCCTGTCTTTCCCCTCTTCCACCTTCTCTTCCCCTGTCTTTTCCCCTGTATATCCCCACCTGTCTCTTCCCCTGTCTATCCCCCTGTCTATCCCCCCTGTCTCTTCCCCCTGTCTCTTCCCCCTGTCTATCCCCACCTGTCTCTTCCCCCTCTTTCCCCCTGTCTATCCCCACCTGTCTCTTCCCTGTCTCTTCCCCCTGTCTCTCCCCCCTGTCTCTTCCCCCTGTCTATCCCCACCTGTCTCTTCCCCTGTCTCTTCCCCTGTATATCCCCACCTGTCTATCCCCCTGTCTCCCCCTGTCTATCCCCCCTGTCTCTTCCCCTGTCTCTTCCCTGTCTATCCCCACCTGTCTCCCTACCTTCCCCTGTCTCTTCCCCCCCTGTCTATCCCCCCTGTCTCTTCCCCCCCTGTCTATCCCCCCTGTCTCTTCCCTGTCTATCCCCACCTGTCTATTCCCCTGTCTAACCCCCTGTCTTTCCCCTGTCTATCCCCCCTGTCTCCCCCACCTGTCTCTTCCCCCTGTCTCTTCCCCTGTCTATCCCCACCTGTCTCTTCCCCCTGTCTCTTTCCCCTGTCTATCCCCACCTGTCACTTCCCCCTGTCTACCCCACCTGTTTTCTGTCTCTTCCCCTGTCTATCCCTGTCTATCCCCACTGTCTCTTCCACCCTGTCTTCCCCCCTATACCTATCCCCACCTGTCTCTTCCCCCCTGTCTATCCCCACCTTTCCACCCTGTCTCTTCCCCTGTCTATCCACACCTGTCTCTTCCCCCTGTTCTTCCCCCTGTCTATCCCCACTGGTCTCTTCCCCCTGTATATCCCCACCGGTCTCTTCCCCCTGTATATCCCCCCCCTTGTCTCTTCCCCTGTATATCCCCACCTGTCACTTCCCCTTCTCTTCCCCTGTCTCTTCCCCATGTCTATTCCCCACCTGTCTATTCCCCCTTCTTCCTTTCCCCTGTCTTCCCCACCTGTCTCTTCCACCTGTCTTTTCCCCCTGTATATCCCCACCTGTCTTTTCCCCTGTATATCCCCCCCCACCTGTCTATTCCCCTGTCTCTTCCCCATGTCTATCCCCACCTGTCTCTTCCCCTGTCTTCCTGTTTTCCCCCTGTCTATCCCCACCTGTCTCTTCCACCCTGCCTCTTCCCCCTGTATATCCCCACCTGTCTATCCCCACCTGTCTCTTCCACCCTGTCTCTTCCCCCTGTCTATCCCCACCTGTCTCTACCACCCTGTCTCTTCCCCCTGTCTATCCCCACTTGTCTCTTCCCCCTGTCTATCCCCCCCCTGTCTCTTCCCCCTGTATATCACCACCTGTCTATTCCCCTGTCTAACCCCCTGTCTTTCCCCCTGTCTATCCCCCCCACCTGTCTATTCCCCTGTCTTTCCCCTGTCTCTTCCCCTGTCTATCCCCACCTGTCTCTTCCCCCTGTCTCTTCCCCTGTCTATCCCCACCTGTCTCTTCCCCCTGTCTTTCCCCTGTCTATCCCCACCTGTCTCTTCTACCCTGTCTTCTGTCTTTTCCCCCTGTCTCTTCCCCCTGTCTATCCACACCTGTCTCTTCCCCCTGTTCTTCCCCTGTCTATCCCCACCGGTCTCTTCCCCCTGTATATCCCCACCTGTCTCTTCCCCTGTCTATCCCCACCTGTCTCTTCCCCCTGTCTCCCCCTGTATTCCCCCTGTCTATCCCCACCTGTCTCTTCCCCCTGTCTCTTCCCCTGTCTATCCCCACCTGTCTCTTCCCCCTGTCTCTTCCCCCTGTTTATCCCCACCTGTCTCTTCTTCCTTCCCTGTCTCTTCCACCCTGTCTCTTCCACATGTCTATCCCCCCCCTGTCTCTCCCCCTGTCTCTTCCCCCTGTCTATCCCCACCCTGTCTCTTCCCCCTGTATATCCCACCCTGTCTCTTCCCCTGTCTATCCCCACCTGTCTCTTCCACCCTGTCTCTTCCCTGTCTATAACCCCTGTACCCACCTGTCTCTTCCCCCTGTCTATCCCCACCCGTCTCTTCCCCCTGTCTATCCCCACCTGTCACTTCCCCCTGTCTATCCCCACCTGTTTTTCCACCCTGTCTCTTCCCCTGTCTATCCCCACCTGTTTTTCCACCCTGCCTCTTCCCCTGACTATCCCCACCGGTCTCTTCCCCCTGTCTCTTCCCCCTGTCTATCCCCACCTGTCTCTTCTTCCTGGCTATCCCCAACTGACTCTTCCACCCTGTCTCTTCCCCTGTCTCTTCCCCCTGTATATCCCCACCCGTCTCTTCCCCCTGTATATCCCCACCCGTCTCTTCCCCCTGTCTATCCCCACCTGTCACTTCCCCCTGTCTATCCCCACCTGTTTTTCCACCCTGTCTCTTCCCCTGTCTATCCCCACCTGTTTTTCCACCCTGCCTCTTCCCCCTGACTATCCCCACGTGTCTCTTCCCCCTGTCTATCCCCACCTGTCTCTTCCCCCTGTCTATCCCCCCATTTTTCCCCTGTCTACCCCCTGTATATCCCCATCTGTCTCTTCCCCCTGTCTATCCCCCCCGTCTCTTCCCCCTGTCTATCCCCCCCGTCTCTTCACCCCGTCTATCCCCACCTGTCTCTTCCACCCTGCCTCTTCCCCCCCTGTCTATCCCCACCTGTCTCTTCCACCCTGCCTCTTCCCCCGTCTATCCCCACCTGTCTCTACCACCCTGTCTCTTCCCCCTGTCTCTCCCCATTTGTCTCTTCCCCTGTATATCCCCCTGTCTCTTCCCCCTGTATATCACCACCTGTCTATTCCCCTGTCTATCCCCCCTGTCTTTCCCCCTGTCTCTTCCCCTGTCTGTCTCTTCCCCTGTCTATCCCCACCTGTCTCTTCCCCCTGTCTCTTCCCCCCCTCTATCCCCACCTGTCTCTTCTACCCTGTCTTCTGTCTTTTCCCCCTGTCTCTTCCTCCTGTCTATCCACACCTGTCTCTTCCCCCTGTTCTTCCCCTGTCTATCCCCACCGGTCTCTTCCCCCTGTATATCCCCACCTGTCTCTTCCCCTGTCTATCCCCAACTGTCTCTTCCACCTGTCTTTTCCCCCTGTATATCCCCACCTGTCTTTTCCCCCTGTATATCCCCACCTGTCTATTCCCCCTGTCTCTTCCCCCTGTCTCTTCCCCATGTCTATCCCCACCTGTCTCTTCCCCTGTCTGTCTATCCCCCTGTCTCTTCCCCATTTCCCCCTGTCTATCCCCCTGTCACCTGTCTCTTCCCTCTTCTCCCTCTCTTCCCCTGTCTCTTCCCCTGTCTCTTCCCCATGTCTATTCCTTGTCTCTTCCCCCCTGTCTCTTCCCCTTGTCTCTTCCCCATGTCTATCCCCACCTGTCTCTTCCCCTGTATTTTCCCCACCTGTATATCCCCCCTGTCTCTTCCACCCTGCCTCTTCTCCCTTTCCCCTGTCTATCCCCACCCTGTCTCTTCCTGTCTATCGCCCTTGTCTCTTCCCAATGTCTACCCCCTGTCTCTTCCCCCTGTATATCACCACCTGTCTATTCCCCACCTGTCTATTCCCCCTGTCTATCCCCCCTGTCTTTTCCCTGTCTATCCCCACCTGTCTCTTCCCCCTGTCTATCCCCCCTATATCTTCCCACCTGTCTCTTCCCCTGTCTATCCCCACCTGTCTATTCCCCCTGTCTCTTCTACCCTGTCTTTTCCCCCTGTCTCTTCCCACTGTCTATCCACACCTGTCTCTTCCCCCTGTTCTTCCCCTGTCTATCCCCACTGGTCTCTTCCCCCTGTATATCCCCACCGGTCTCTTCCCCCCTGTCTATCCCCCCATGTATCTTCCCCCTGTATATCCCCACCTGTCACTTCCCCCTGCACTCTCTTCCCCCTGTCTCTTCCCCATGTCTATCCCCCCTGTCTCTTCCCCCTGTCTTCCCCCTGTCTCTTCCACCTGTCTTCCCCCTGTCTCTTCCCCCTGTATATCCCCACCTGTCTTTCCCCCCCTGTATATCCCCACCCTGTCTTCCCATTCCCCACCTGTCTCTTCCCCATGTCTATCCCCACCTGTCTCTTCCCCCTGTCTATCCCCCTGTCTATCCCCACCTGTCTCTTCCCCCCTGTCTCTTCCCCTATCCCCACCTGTCTCTTCCCCCTGTCTCTTCCCACCTGTCTTTTCCCCCTGTCTCTTCCCCTGTCTATCCCCCTGTCACCTGTCTCTTCCCCCTGTCTTTCCCCTGTCTATCCCCACTGGTCTCTTCCCCCTGTCTTCCCCACCTGTCCCCACCTGTCTCTTCCCCCTGTATATCCCCCCTGTCCCCCTGTCTTTTCCCCCTGTCTATCCCCACCTGTCTCTTCCCCCTGTATATCCCCACCTGTCTCTTCCCCCTTTCTCTTCCCCCTCTTCCCCATGTCTATCCCCACCTGTCTCTTCCCAGTCTATCCCCTGTCTTTCCCCCCCTTGTCTCTTCCCCTGTCTTTTCCCCCCTGTATATCCCCACCTGTCTTTTCCCCCTGTATATCCCCACCCTGTCTCTTCCCCTGTCTCTTCCCCCCCCCTGTCTCTTCCCCTGTATATCCACCACCTCTATCCCCACCTGTCTCTTCCCCTGTCTCTTCCCCTGTCTGTCTATCCCCACCTGTCTCTTCCCCCTGTCTCTTCCCCTTGTCTCCCCCTGTCTCTTCCCCATGTCTATCCCCCTTGTCTCTTCCCCCTGTCACTTCCCCCTGTCTATCCCCACCTGTCTCTTCCACCCTGTCTCTTCCCCTGTCTATCCCCACCTGTCTCTTCCACCCTGCCTCTTCCCCTGTCTATCCCCACCTGTCTCTTCCCCCCAACTGTCTTCTTCCCCCCCTGTCTATCCCCCTTCTCTTCCCCTGTCCCCACTTGTCTCTTCCCCTTCCCCCTGTCTATCCCCCCTGTCTATCCCCCTGTCTTTTCTTCCCCCTGTATGTCCCCACCTGTCTTTCCCCCTGTCCCACCTGTCTATTCCCCTGTCTAACCCCCTGTCTTTCCCCCCTGTCTATCCCCACCTGTCTATTCCCCTTCTGTCTATCCCCCCTGTCTTCTTCCCCTGTCTCTTCCCCTGTCTATCCCCACCTGTCTCTTCCCCTGTCTCTTCCCCTGTCTATCCCCCCTGTCTCTTCCCCCTGTCTCTTCCCCTGTCTATCCCCACCTGTCTCTTCTACCCTGTCTTCTGTCTTTTCCCCTGTCTCTTCCCCCTGTCTATCCACCCTGTCTCTTCCCCTATCCCCACCTCCCCCTGTCTCTTCCCTGTCTATGTTCTTCCCCTGTCTATCCCCACCGGTCTCTTCCCCCTGTCTATCCCCACCTGTCTCTTCCCCTGTCTATCCCCACCTGTCTCTTCCCCCTGTCTCTTCCCCTGTCTATCCCCACCTGTCTCTTCCCCCCCCTGTCTCTTCCCCCTGTCTATCCCCACCTGTCTCTTCCCCCTGTCTATCCCCACCTGTCTCTTCCCCCCTGTCTCTTCCCCCTGTCTCTTCCTTCCCCTGTCTATCCCCACCTGTCTCTTCCCCATGTCTATCCCCTCTTCCACCCTGTCTATCCCCCTGTCTCTTCCACCTGTCTCTTCCCCACCCTGTCTTTCCCCTGTCTGTCTCTTCCTGTCTATCCCCCTGTCTCTTCCCCCTGTCTCTTCCCCCACCTGTCTCTCCCCACCTTCTCTTCCCTGTCTATCCCCACCTGTCTCTTCCCCCCTGTCTCTTCCCCTGTCTATCCCCCTGTCTCTTCCCCCCTTGTCTCTTCCCCTGTCTATCCCCACGTGTCTCTTCCACCCTGTCTCTTCCCCCTGTCTCTTCCCCCCTGTCTCTTCCCCTTGTCTCTTCCCTTGTCTCTTCCCCATGTCTATCCCCACCTGTCTCTTCCCCTGTCTTTTCCCCCTGTATATCCCCACCTGTCTCTTCCACCCTGTCTCTTCCCCTGTCTATCCCCACCCTGTCTCTTCCCCCTGTCTATTTCCACCCTGCCTCTTCCCCCTGACTATCCCCACGTGTCTCTTCCCAATGTCTACCCCCTGTCTCTTCCCCCTGTATATCACCACCTGTCTATTCCCCACCTGTCTCTCTTCCACCTTCCCCCTGTCTATCCCCACCTGTCTATCCCCCCCCCTGTCTTTTCCCCTGTCTATCCCCACCTGTCTCTTCCCCCTGTCTATCCCCCTGTATATCCCCACCTGTCTCTTCCCCTGTCTTTTCTCCCCTGTCTATCCCCACCTGTCTCTTCCCCCTGTCTCTTCCCCTGTCTTTTCCCCCTGTCTCTTCCCCCTGTCTATCCACACCTGTCTCTTCCCCCTGTTCTTCCCCATTCTATCCCCACTGGTCTCTTCCCCCTGTATATCCCCACCTGTCTCTTCCCTTCCCCCTGTCTATCCCCCATGTCTCTTCCCCCTGTATATCCCCACCTGTCTCTTCCCCTGTTCTCTTCCCCTGTCTCTTCCCCATGTCTATCCCCACCTGTCTCTTCCCCCTGTCTGTCCCCCACCTGTCTCTTCCCCCTGTCTCTTCCCCCTGTCTATCCCCACCTGTCTTTCCCCCTGTATATCCCCCTGTCTATTCCCCCTGTCTCTTCCCCTGTCTATCCCCACCTGTCTCTTCCCCCTGTGTCTATCCCCACCTGTCTCTTCCCCTGTCTTTCCCCCCTGTCTCTCCCCCCCTGTCTATCCCCACCTGTCTCTTCCCCTGTCTCTTCCCCCCTGTCTCTTCCCCCTGTCTCTTCCCCATGTCTATCCCCACTTGTCTCTTCCCCCTGTCTTTTCCCCCTGTCTATCCCCACCTGTCTCTTCCACCCTGCCTCTTCCCCCTGTCTATCCCCACCTGTCTCTTCCCCCTGTCTACCCCCCTGTCTCTTCCCCATGTCTATCCCCACCTGTCTCTACCTACCCTGTCTTTTCCCCTTCCCCCTGTCTATCCCCCTTGTCTCTGTCTTTCCCCCCTGTCTCTTCCCCTGTCTATCCCCCCTGTCTCTTCCCCTGTCTGTCTATCCCCACCTCTTCCCCCTGTCTTCCCCCCTGTCTAATCCCCCTTCTTTCCCCCTGTCTATCCCCCCTGTCTCTTCCCCTGTCTATCCCCACCTGTCTCTTCCCCATGTCTATCCCCCCTGTCTCTTCCCCCTGTCTCTTCCCCTGTCTATCCCCTTGTCTCTTCCCCCTGTCCCCCATGTCTATCCCCACTTGTCTCTTCCCCCTGTCTCCCCTATCCCCACCTGTCTCCCCCTTCCCCCTGTCTATCCCCACCTGTCTCTTCCCCCTGTCTCTTCCCCCTTCTATCCCCCTGTCTCTTCCCACCTGTCTATCCCCTGTCTATCCCCTGTCTCTTCCCCCTGTCTATCCCTGCTTCCCTGTCTCCCTGTCTCTTCCCCCTGTCTCTTCCCCTGTCTATCCCCACCTGTCTCTTCCCCCTGTATATCCCCACCTGTCTCTTCTCCCTGTCTTCCCTTCCCCCCTGTCTATCCCCCTGTCTCTTCCCTGTCTTCCCCTTCCCCCCTTCCCCCTGTCCCACCTGTTCCTCTTCCCCCTGTCTCTTCCCCACTGTCTATCCCCTGTCTCTTCCCCTGTCTATCCCCACCTGTCTCTTCCACTTCCCCCTGTCTGTCTATCCCCCTGTTTTCTCCATCCCTGTCTCTTCCCCCTGTCTATCCCCACCTGTTTTCTCTTCCCCTGTCTATCCCCACCTCTTCTTCCCCCTGTCTATCCCCACCTGTCTCTTCCCCCTGTCTCTTCCCCTGGCTATCCCCACCTGTCTCTTCCACCCTGTCTCTTCCCCTGTCTATCCCCCATTTTTCCCCCTGTATATCCCCATCTGTCTCTTTCCCCTGTCTATCCCCCTGTCTCTTCCCCCTGTATATCCCCACCTGTCCCCCCATTTTTACCCCCCTGTCTCTTCCACCTATGTCTATCCCCTGTCTCTTCCCCCTGTCTTCCCCCTGTTCCCCCTGTCTATCCCCACCTGTCTCTTCCACCCTGCCTCTTCCCCCTGTCTATCCCCACCTGTCTCTTCCACCCTGCCTCTTCCCCCTGTCTATCCCCACCTGTCTCTACCACCCTGTCTCTTCCCCCTGTCTATCCCCCTTGTCTCTTCCCCCTGTCTATCCCCCTGTCTCTTCCCCCTGTATATCACCACCTGTCTATTCCCCTGTCTATCTACCCTGTCTTTCCCCCTGTCTCTTCCCCCTGTCTCTTCCCCTGTCTATCCCCACCTGTCTCTTCCCCCTGTCTCTTCCCCTGTCTATCCCCACCTGTCTCTTCTACCCTGTCTTCTTCTTTTGCCCCTGTCTCTTCCCCACCTGTCTATCCACACCTGTCTCTTCCCCCTGTTCTTCCCCTGTCTATCCCCACCTGTCTCTTCCCCCTTCTGTCTATCCCCACCTGTCTCTTCCCCTGTCTATCCCCACCTGTCTCTTCCCCCTGTCTCTTCCCCTGTCTATCCCCACCTGTCTCTTCCACCTGTCTTTTCCCCCTGTATATCCCCACCTGTCTCTTCCCCTGTCTATCCCCACCTGTCTCTTCCCCTGTCTTTCCCCTGTCTCTTCCCCTGTCTATCCCCACCTGTCTCTTCCCCCTGTCTCTTCCCCTGTCTATCTTCCCTGTCTCTTCCCCCTGTCTCTTCCACCTGTCTCTTCCCCCTTGTCTCTTCCCCTTGTCTCTTCCCTGTCTCTTCCCCATGTCTATCCCCCCTGTCTCTTCCCCCTGTCTCTTCCCCCCTGTCTCTTCCCCTCTTCCCCTGTCTATCCCCACCTGTCTGTCTCTTCCCCTGTCTATTCCCCCGTCTCTTCCCCCTGTCTATCCCCCCTGTCTATCCTCTTCCCCTGTCTCTTCCCCCTGTCTATCCCCTGTCCCGCCTCTTCCCCCTGTCTATCCCCACCTGTTTTTCCACCCTGTCTCTTCCCCTGTCTATCCCCACCTGTCTCTTCCCCCTGTCTATCCCCACCTGTCTCTTCCCCTGGCTATCCCCAACTGTCTCTTCCACCCTGTCTCTTCCCCCTGTCTATCCCCACCCGTCTCTTCCCCCTGTCTATCCCCACCCACCTGTCTCTTCCCCCTGTCTATCCCCACCTGTCTCTTCCCCCCCCACGTCTATCCCCACCTGTCTTTCCACCCTGTCTCTTCCCCTGTCTATCCCCACCTGTTTTTCCACCCTGCCTCTTCCCCCCTGTCTATCCCCACTGTCTGTCTCTTCCCCCCTGTCTCTTCCCCCTGTCTATCCCCACCTGACTCTTCCCCCTGTCTCTTCCCCCTGTCTATCCCCCCCTTGTTTTTACCCCCTGTATATCCCCATCTGTCTCTTTCCCCCTGTCTATCCCCCCTGTCTCTTCCCCCTGTATATCCCCACCTGTCCCTTCCACCCTGTCTATCCCCCCCTGTCTCTTCCCCCTGTCTATCCCCCCTGTCTCTTCCCCTGTCTATCCCCACCTGTCTCTTCCACCCTGCCTCTTCCCCCTGTCTATCCCCACCTGTCTCTTCCACCCTGCCTCTTCCCCTGTCTATCCCCACCTGTCTCTACCCCTGTCTCTTCCCCTGTCCCTGTCTCTTCCCCTGTCTATCCCCCTTGTCTCTTCCCCCTGTCTATCCCCCTGTCTCTTCCCCCTGTCTCTATCACCACCTGTCTATTCCCCTGTCTATCTACCCTGTCTTTCCCCCTGTCTTCCCCTGTCTCTTCCCCTGTCTATCCCCACCTGTCTCTTCCCCCTGTCTCTTCCCCTGTCTATCCCCACCTGTCTCTTCCACCTGTCTTCTGTCTCCCCACTGTTCTTCCCCCTGTATATCCCCACCTGTCTCTTCCCCCTGTCTATCCCCACCTGTCTCTTCCCTGTCTATCCCCACCTGTCTCTTCCCCCTGTCTTTTCCCCCTGTATATCCCCACCTGTCTTTTCCCCCTGTATATCCCCACCTGTCTATTCCCCTGTCTCTTCCCCCTGTCTCTTCCCCATGTCTATCCCCACCTGTCTCTTTCCCTGTCTTTTCCCCCTGTCTATCTCCACCTGTCTCTTCCCCCTGTCTCTTCCCCCTGTCTCTTCCCCTTGTCTCTTCCCCTTGTCTCTTCCCCCTGTCTATCCCCACCTGTCTCTTCCCCTGTCTCTTCCCCCTGTCTCTTCCCCCTTGTCTTCTTCCCTTGTCTCTTCCCCATGTCTATCCCCCCCCTGTCTCTTCCCCCCTGTCTCTTCCCCCTGTCTCTTCCCCTTGTCTCTTCCCCTTGTCTCTTCCCCATGTCTATCCCCACCTGTCTCTTCCCCTGTATTTTCCCCCTGTATATCCCCACCTGTCTCTTCCACCCTGCCTCTTCCCCCTGTCTATCCCCACCCTGTCTCTTCCCCCTGTCTATCGCCCTTGTCTCTTCCCAATGTCTACCCCCTGTCTCTTCCCCCTGTATATCACCACCTGTCTATTCCCCACCTGTCTATTCCCTTGTCTATCCCCCTGTCTTTTCCCCTGTCTATCCCCACCTGTCTCTTCCCCCTGTCTATCCCCCTATATCCCCACCTGTCTGTCTTCCCCTGTCTTTTCCCCTGTCTATCCCCACCTGTCTCTTCCCCCTGTCTCTTCTACCCTGTCTTTTCCCCCTGTCTTCTTCCCACTGTCTATCCCCCTGTCTCTTCCCCCTGTTCTTCCCCTGTCTATCCCCACTGGTCTCTTCCCCCTGTATATCCCCACCGGTCTCTTCCCCCTGTATATCCCCCATGTATCTTCCCCCTGTATATCCCCACCTGTCTCTTCCCCCTTTCTCTTCCCCCTGTCTCTTCCCCATGTCTATCCCCACCTGTCTCTTCCCCTGTCTCCCCCTGTCTCTTCCACCTGTCTTTTCCCCCTGTATATCCCCACCTGTCTTTTCCCCCTGTATATCCCCCTGTCTATTCCCCCTGTCTCTTCCCCCTGTCTCTTCCCCATGTCTATCCCCACCTGTCTCTTCCCCTGTCGTTTCCCCCTGTCTATCCCCACCTGTCTCTTCCCCTGTCTCTTCCCCACGTTGTCTCTTCCCCTGTCTCTTCCCCATGTCTATCCCCACTTGTCTCTTCCCCTGTCTTTTCCCCCTGTATATCCCCACCTGTCTCTTCCACCCTGCCTCTTCCCCCTGTCTATCCCCACCTGTCTCTTCCACCCTGCCTCTTCCCCGTCTATCCCCACCTGTCTCTACCACCCTGTCTCTTCCCCCTGTCTATCCCCCTTGTCTCTTCCCCCTGTCTCTTCCCCCTGTCTATCCCCCCTGTCTCTTCCCCCTGTATATCACCACCTGTCTATTCCCCTGTCTAACCCCCTGTCTTTCCCCCTGTCTATCCCCACCTGTCTATTCCCCCCTGTCTTCCCCCTGTCTTTCCCCCTGTCTCTTCCCCCCCTGTCTATCCCCACCTGTCTCTTCCCCCTGTCTTCTGTCTTTTCCCCCCCACCTGTCTCTTCCCCCTGTCTCTTCCCCTGTCTATCACCTGTCTCTTCCCCCTGTCTTCCCCCTCTCTATCCCCACCGGTCTCTTCCCCCTGTATATCCCCACCTGTCTCTTCCCTGTCTATCCCCACCTGTCTCTTCCCCCTGTCTCTTCCCCTGTCTATCCCCGCCTGTCTCTTCCCCCTGTCTATCCCTTCCCCTGTCTATCCCCACCTGTCTCTTCTACCCTGTCTTCTGTCTTTTCCCCCTGTCTCTTCCCCCTGTCTATCCCCACCTGTCTCTTCCCCCTGTCTATCCCCACCTGTCACTTCCCCCTGTCTATCCCCACCTGTTTTTCCACCCTGTCTCTTCCCCTGTCTATCCCCACCTGTTTTTCCACCCTGCCTCTTCCCCCTGACTATCCCCACGTGTCTCTTCCCCTGTCTCTTCCCCTGGCTATCCCCAACTGACTCATCCACCCTGTCTCTTCCCCCTGTCTATCCCCCATTTTTTTTACCCCCTGTATATCCCCATCTGTCTCTTTCCCCTGTCTATCCCCCCCTGTCTCTTCCCCCTGTATATCCCCACCTGTCCTTCCACCCTGTCTATCCCCCTGTCTCTTCCCCCTGTCTATCCCCCCCCCTCTTCCCCCTGTCTATCCCCACCTGTCTCTTCCACCCTGCCTCTTCCCCTGTCTATCCCCACCTGTCTCTTCCACCCTGCCTCTTCCCCGTCCCCACCTGTCCCCACCTGTCTCTTCCCCCTGTCATCCCTGTCTCTTCCCCCTGTCTATCCCCCCTGTCTGTCTCTTCCCCCTGTATATCACCACCTGTCTATTCCCCTGTCTATCTACCCTGTCTTTCCCCTGTCTCTTCCCCTGTCTCTTCCCCTGTCTATCCCCACCTGTCTCTTCCCCCTGTCTCTTCCCCTGTCTATCCCCACCTGTCTCTTCTACCCTGTCTTCTGTCTTTTGCCCCTGTCTCTTCCTCCTGTCTATCCACACCTGTCTCTTCCCCCTGTTCTTCCCCTGTCTATCCCCACCGGTCTCTTCCCCCCTGTATATCCCCACCTGTCTCTTCCCCTGTCTATCCCCACCTGTCTCTTCCCCCTGTCTCTTCCCCTGTCTATCCCCACCTGTCTCTTCCACCTGTCTTTTCCCCCTGTATATCCCCACCTGTCTTCTGTCTTTTCCCCCTGTATATCCCCACCTGTCTATTCCCCCTTCCCCCTGTCTCTTCCCCATGTCTATCCCCACCTGTCTCTTCCCCTGTCTTTTCCCCCTGTCTATCTCCACCTGTCTCTTCCCCCTGTCTCTTCCCCCTGTCTCTTCCCCTTGTCTCTTCCCCTTGTCTCTTCCCCCCCTGTCTATCTCCACCTGTCTCTTCCCCCTGTCTCCCCTTCCCCCCTTGTCTCTTCCCCTCTTCCCCATGTCTTCCCCCTGTCTCTTCCCCCTGTCTCTTCCCCTGTCTCTTCCCCTTGTCTCTTCCCCTTGTCTCTTCCCCATGTCTATCCCCACCTGTCTCTTCCCCTGTCTTTTCCCCCTGTATATCCCCACCTGTCTCTTCCACCCTGTCTCTTCCCCCTGTCTATCCCCACCCTGTCTCTTCCCCCTGTCTATCGCCCTTGTCTCTTCCCAATGTCTACCCCCCTGTCTCTTCCCCCTGTATATCACCACCTGTCTATTCCCCACCTGTCTATTCCCTTGTCTATCCCCCTGTCTTTTCCCCTGTCTATCCCCACCTGTCTCTTCCCCTGTCTATCCCCCTATATATCCCCACCTGTCTCTTCCCCCTGTCTTTTCCCCTGTCTATCCCCACCTGTCTCTTCCCCCTGTCTCTTCTACCCTGTCTTTTCCCCCTGTCTCTTCCCACTGTCTATCCACACCTGTCTCTTCCCCCTGTTCTTCCCCTGTCTATCCCCACTGGTCTCTTCCCCCTGTATATCCCCACCGGTCTCTTCCCCCTGTATATCCCCCCATGTATCTTCCCCCTGTATATCCCCACCTGTCTCTTCCCCCTTTCTCTTCCCCCTGTCTCTTCCCCATGTCTATCCCCACCTGTCTCTTCCCCTGTCTCCCCCTGTCTCTTCCACCTGTCTTTTCCCCCTGTATATCCCCACCTGTCTTTTCCCCCTGTATATCCCCCTGTCTATTCCCCCTGTCTCTTCCCCCTGTCTCTTCCCCATGTCTATCCCCACCTGTCTCTTCCCCTGTCGTTTCCCCCTGTCTATCCCCACCTGTCTCTTCCCCTGTCTCTTCCCCTTGTCTCTTCCCCCTGTCTCTTCCCCATGTCTATCCCCACTTGTCTCTTCCCCTGTCTTTTCCCCCTGTATATCCCCACCTGTCTCTTCCATCCCTTCCCCCTGTCTACCTGTCTCTTCCACCCTGCCTCTTCCCCCTGTCTATCCCCACCTGTCTCTTCCACCCTGTCTCTTCCCCCTGTCTATCCCCCTTGTCTCTTCCCCCCCTGTCTCTTCCCCCTGTCTATCCCCCTGTCTCTTCCCCCTGTATATCACCACCTGTCTATTCCCTGTCTAACCCCCTGTCTTTCCCCTGTCTATCCCCACCTGTATATTCCCCAGTCTATCCCCCTGTCTTTCCCCCTGTCTCTTCCCCTGTCTATCCCCACCTGTCTCTTCTACCCTGTCTTCTGTCTTTTCCCCCTGTCTCTTCCCCTGTCTATCCACACCTGTCTCTTCCCCCTGTTCTTCCCCTCTCTATCCCCACCGGTCTCTTCCCCCTGTATATCCCCACCTGTCTCTTCCCCTGTCTATCCCCACCTGTCTCTTCCCCCTGTCTCTTCCCCTGTCTATCCCCGCCTGTCTCTTCCCCCTGTCGCTTCCCCTGTCTATCCCCACCTGTCTCTTCTACCCTGTCTTCTGTCTTTTCCCCCTGTCTCTTCCCCCTGTCTATCCACACCTGTCTCTTCCCCCTGTCTATCCCCACCTGTCACTTCCCCCTGTCTATCCCCACCTGTTTTCCACCCTGTCTCTTCCGCTGTCTATCCCCACCTGTTTTCCACCCTACCTCTTCCCCTGACTATCCCCACGTGTCTCTTCCCCTGTCTATCCCCACCTGTCTCTTCCCCCTGGCTATCCCCAACTGACTCTTCCACCCTGTCTCTTCCCCCTGTCTATCCCCCATTTTTACCCCCTGTATTTCCCCATCTGTCTCTTCCCCTGTCTATCCCCCCCCCTGTCTCTTCCCCCTGTCTATCCCCACCTGTCTCTTCCACCCTGCCTCTTCCCCTGTCTATCCCCACCTGTCTCTTCCACCCTGCCTCTTCCCCGTCTATCCCCACCTGTCTCTACCACCCTGTCTCTTCCCCCTGTCTATCCCCCTTGTCTCTTCCCCCTGTCTATCCCCCTGTCTCTTCCCCCTGTCTATCATCCCCTGTCTATTCCCCCTGTCTATCCCCCTGTCTCTTCCCCTATCTGTCTCTTCCCCCTGTCTCTTCCCCTGTCTATCCCCACCTGTCTCTTCCCCCTGTCTCTTCCCCCTGTCTATCCCCCCCATTTTCCCCCTGTATATCCCCACCCTGTCTCCCCCTGTCTCTTCCCCCTGTCTATCCCCCCGTCTCTTCCCCCTGTATATCCCCTCCCTTCCCCCTGTCTATCCCCCCCTGTCCTGTCTCTTCCACCCTGTCTATCCCCTGTCTCCCCCCTCTTCCCCCTGTCTATCCCCCCTCTTCCCCCTGTCTCTTCCCCCTGTCTATCCCCCTGTATCCCCCTGTCTCTTCCCCCTGTCTATCCCCCCTGTCTCTTCCCCCTGTCTATGCCACGTCTATTTGCAATATTACAACAACAAAATAAGTTACTGCAAACAATAAACACCATTTTTTTCCCTCTGACATCATTGCATGATAGAACAGCAACATACACTGACTGCACAAAACATTAGGAACACCTGCTCTTTCCATGACATAGACTGACCAGGTGAATCCAGGTGAAAGCTATGATCCCTTATTGATGTCACTTGTTAAATCCAATTCATTCAGTGTAGATGAAGTTGAGGAGATAATTAAATAATTATTTTTTTTAGCCTTGAGACAATTGAGACATGGATTGTCATGGATAGAGTTTATGTCCCGACGAATTGAGGCTGTTCTGCGGGCAAAAGTGGATGGTCATGCAACTCAATATTAGGAAGGTATACTCCGTGTTTAAACTGCAATTTTGTTTACCATGATGCTCCCCTAAGACTCCCCACCACTACTGAGGGCCCCAGATAGCATATGATAGCAAAATATGTAGAATTGCAGGAATTTTGCTTTTAACCTGCAAAACTGTCTCTCAGGCTCATGACAAAATGTGTAGAATAGCAGGAAATAGCTTTAAAACACTAATAAAAAATAATGTGACGCTATAACTCGAGTGCTGACATGCAGCTACACATAGACAATAACCCACCAAAACCAAAATGGCAAATGGCAACCTAAATAGGATCCCCAATCAAAGACAACGATAAACAGCTGCCTCTGATTGGTAACCAATTCAGGCCACCATAGACCTACATATACCTAGACATACTAGAACCCCATAGATATACAAAAACCCTAGACAGGTCAAAAACAACTAGACAATACAAAAACTAAACCAACCACCCTTGTCACACCCTGACCTAACCAAAATAATTAAGAAAACAAAGATAACTAAGGTCAGGGCATGACAATTGTACTTGTGTCAATTTATAAACAGAGATTAAAGAGCTCAGATTATACAACAAAAGCTCTTACCTGTACTTTGGCTACCTGGTACATTCTTCTTCCTGCATCTTAGCTACCTCATATTTTTCTCCATTGCATACGGGTGTGGAAGAAGCCTGCTGTGCTACCTCTCTACTCTTCTGGGCCCTGCCAACCTCTCTGACTGAACTGTTAGAGGCCCACCAACCTTGTGTTGTACCTCAAACCTGTGCCTGGGGGTCTCTCCTCTCTGGTGTCTGACAGAGACAGATGTGAGAGTACCATCACTCTTATTGTCTCCAGATCTGGGTTCATGTACTATTTGAAATCTCAAACACTTTATCTGTGCCTGATTGAGCTTGCCTGGCTTAAATGGAACCAATAGAAATGTTGCAAAATTGTTAACTTTACCCTGGCACTCCAGGCAAGCCAAAGAAAATGCTCAAAGTATCTTGTAAGACTTCAAATGGTATTTGAACCCAGGTTTGTCAGTTTTGATCATCTCTTATATGTCAGGATATTAATTAAAAAGTTGTGGCCTCGTTTGGAGGAAAGGTTATTGTTAGAACAGTAATTATACCAGGAAAATAAACAGACTGAGGTTTCCTGCCTTCTTCTTCCCCTCCATTTCTTTCCTCTCTTTTTTGTCTCTCTTAATAACAAATTAAAAGCAAGGAAGTAGCGTTTTCACAGCAGAGAGATAGGGTGTTGTTCAGTTTCTGAAAGCAAGGGTGGACCGGAATTGAATTTGGCGCAGAATTTATTAGAACCTGTTCGTGCAAGCTCTGATTTATGGGTTGATGTCTGGAGTTTTGGTGTTTGGACCACAAAACACTTTGTGACAACATCTCTGCTGTGCAGTATAGCAGAATGATAAACACTGTGTTAATCAAATAAGTAAGATTCACAACACATCCTGAAAAACATTGTGTAAAAAAAATAACAAATATATTTCACATAAATGTAGCAGGTGTTGGGGATTACCCTGGGGGTCGGGTGTGGGGCTTCACCAGTGCCATGATTACTGTATATATGTGATAACCTTTGTATGCTTGCAATGTACAGTGAGGGATAAGTACTGGGTAAATGAAGGTGTACTGCATTAGTTGTCAAGCTGAGAATTGTCTGCACCTGCTGATAGTCAAGCAGGCTCAAGGCTGAGATAGTAGGGTGAGAAACCACAGTCTAGAATTTGTATCTAATCCAATGCAACAATCTTAAGGTAGGATTGACAGTAGGTTGTCTACACCACTAGTATAAAGAGCGTTGTCTCCTGTTTCGCCACACAGATCTTTACTATCGACTACTGAGTTACTCTGTATGTGAATCTCTGTCTGCAATTGCATTTTATTACTAAAGAGTTTTATACCAAGGTTCCTGTGTCTGTGTCATCTGTCTGGAAGACTGATTGATGAAGGAAATTTACATCACCCCATGCAAAGGACCGACCAATACAGGGAATTCAAAAGGTTAGCAACAAATCTATTCTGTGTGCTTTATTTCTCCTAAAAACAGTGGGGGATTTGAAAAGGTGGTGTGTCGAAGGAGCTTGTATGAAGCAAGCATTCCCACCAGGAGAGTTGGAAAGATCTACATGTGTAGTAGATTATGGATTGTCCCTTCAGGCATTGCCTGTAAACTCCAATGTGCAGTGATCTCATTTGTGATGACCCTGTTTTCACGTTTAGCAGCACAATTCACAGCATGGGACTCAATGGGTTTTGTGGCATCACACTATGTAATGGTCCAGTTTACTTTGACTCAACAGAAAATGAAAGATATAAAGAGTTTTGCTGATCAGGATGTGTATTGAGTCCGTAGGCCTTGTATGTATTGTCTGTATGGTGTTCATTTTAGGACATTCTCCGTCTACTACTGAAACTCACCTTATATCTCTCTTCATCCATTTAAATGCATTAATTGGTGACTATGGGGACGCTGTACTATATTGATAGAGGATTTGTGTGGATGTTGGTAGTAGGCTTCAACAGTCTTCCTAACAAATTACAGTGAAATAACCCTGTCTGTGTATTCTATTTCAGTCAGTTAATATTGTATATAGTGGAACTTGATCATTCGGTACTTACTCTATGGTAAATTTAATAGCCACAAATTGTATTTTGTTTTTTTTGGCCTTATGAATGTTGTTGTCTCTGGCGTCTCAGAGATGAGTTGAGACACAAATGGACCCAAACACAATAGCTTAGGAATGGAGAAGTGAAGTGTGAAAAATAGGCAGGGATCCTCAAGGGACGGTTTTTATGAGTGCTCTGTCATTTTCTGAGTTCCAAATTGTACCCTATTCCTACGTAGTCCACCACATTTGACCAGTACCCTTGTCAAAAGTAGTGCACTATGCAGGTTAATAGGGTGCCTTTTGGAACACTGCATAATTATTCCTCAGTTCGTTTATAGGGCTTAAAGGATGCCAGCTCCCGGCAGATATTTCCCTTTAAAGATATTTTGTTTTAATCACAAAGGCTTGCCGTTAAAATTTATGAAGGAAGGGAATATGAATAATTAACATTTAAATACACTGATGGGCTCGTGCTACACGGCCTCATAAGCAATTATTTTATTGGGCCTTTCCTTCACATTTACAGATGCATATTTCTGTTATTCCAGGGTCAGGAGTGCTACAAGACTAGACCTAAATGTCTCACCTGTTTGTATGGTTTCTATTTTAGGACATCATAAGTGAGTCAGAAAATAACAAACGTAGGTTCAGATAACAAAGTAACGGACATGAGCTGACCTACTTTATAGTCAGGGCTTGAAATAGCACATAGTACATGCTGAAAACAAGACACGCTGGTCACAATTTATTATACATAGAAGATATATAAAGCTCGTGCTGTTTTATGTATTAGGGTCAGATGGGCTCATATCATATTAAATTAGAAACTGATAAATTCTTAAAAGCTGAAACTGTCGATGTCAATCACCTGCCAACCACTAGGTGTCACAATATTAACATCCAGAGATATCTCAACGCGCACACAAACGCACACACACATGCTTACACACACACACACACACACACACACACACACACACACACACTCACAGTTGCGTATACACACACAAGCACACGGCACCATTATAGCCTGAATCATCAGTGACATTATTAAATGCTGATAAAGATAAAGGTCTCTGCTGCTCGCTATCTTTCATCACGGCATGTCCCCCTTTCTCTCTCTTTATCTCCTGCATTCCCTCTTCTGAATTATCTATCCCTCTTCTCCAAGTTTCTCTCCTTACCTCTCTCATACCCTTTCTCTCTCTTTGTTATACAACGCAGGATTCATTTAATGCTGGCCTTGGCAGGATCTGTAGTTGCCTGACCTTTCTGAGGATGTGAGAGACGGTGAATGTTTTCCCTACTGTGCTTTTAATGTTATTAAACAACTGTAGTGGTGTGGTGGCTGGTAAGGGTGACCTGAAGGTATAGCAATAGCATCACCGTGGCTGGTATATGGTGAACACCTGATGTATTTAATTAAATCCCAATGCAAATCAAATCAAATCAAATGTATTTAGAAAGCCCTTCTTACATCAGCTGATATCTCAAAGTGCTGTACCGAAACCCCAAACAGCAAGCAATGCAGGTGTTGAAGCACATGTTAGGTCACATGTTTTTATCTACTGGTAACACTGCATGTTTTTAAAATAAACACATTTGAGGAAAACAACACTGAGCCTCTTCCGGGGACCCCCGCTGCTCAGGAGGGCTGAGGGCTCCGAATCTCTGTAGCTGACGTGAGTAGAACTTTCAAGCGTGGTAACCGTCGCAAGCCTGCTGGCCCGGACGGCTTCCCTAGCTGCATCCCCAGAGCATGCGCAGACCAGCTGGCGGACATATTTACGGACATTTTCAACCTCTCACTATCCCAGTGTGTTGTCCCCACTGGCCACCATCAGACTGTTGAACAGCTTCTGCTACCAGACCGTCGGACAGCTTCCGTTACCATCAGACCGTTGAACAGCTTCTGTTACCAGACCATCGAACAGCTTCTGTTACCAGACCATTGAACAGCTTCTGTTACCAGACCGTCAGACAGCCATCGCTAGCCATCTACCAGGTGACTCACACACACACACACGCACACTCACACTCACACTCACACTCGCACACTCACACGCGCAGTCCCATGCTATAGAGACATTGAATCCAGGGCCTACTCTAATGTATCTACTGGATTCTTGACCTATCCTACTCTAATATTCAGCATCTACTGTAATATAGCTAATGGATTCTAGCTACCGCTGGGCCAATTGTGCGCCGCCCTATGGAACTCCCAATCATTGCCGGATGTGATACAGCCTGAATTCAAACCAGGGACTGTAGTGGCGCCTCTTGCACTGAGAAGCAGTGCCTAAGACCTCTGGGACACTTGTGAGCCCCTAAGATTCTTGACCAAGCCTACTCTAATATATCTACTGGATTATTAACCTAGCCTACTCTAATAATGTACATATATTTACTGGATTCTTGACCTGGCCTACTGTAATATATCTACTGGATTCTTGACCTGGCCTACTCTAATATATCTACTGGATTCCTGACCTGGCCTACTGTAATATATCTACTGGATCCCTGACCTGGCCTACTGTAATATACCTACTGGATTCCTGACCTGGCCTACTCTAATATTTCTACTGGATTCTTGACCTGGCCTAGTCTAATATATCTACAACTGTGTTTTTTATGTACATTCTCTCAGTGCGTATAGATATATATTGCATTTGATTACTGCTACAGTGCAATTGGGTTGTTAATCAGATTCGTCCCACTGTTTATTGTCTTTAAAAAAAATCGGTATTTGAACTGTTTGACATTTTAGTGCATTGGTAGGAGCTAGTAACAAAAACATTTCACTGCACCAGCTATAGCACCTGCTGAACTGTGTAAGCGACCAATAAACTTTGATCTGAGAAGTTACTATGAAACTTCATGTTATTACAATGATGTTGCTACTGTTATTACTGTACTGTGTAGTAGTAGTATAGTAATAGTAGTACATTAGTATTGTGTAGTAACATATGTATAAAGGCAACTTTAGGGGTTACCTATTTTCTGGTCATCTCTTGTCTAGGAACAGAAAGATTGTCCCAACTATTATAATTCAGATGAGCTAAATAGACAAAACTCTTAGGTTTTCCCAACCTGGCAGGGTCCTGAAATTACTAAATGACATGCTGTGGCAGAAATTGATATTGAGCTCACATTCTCTCGAGTTGACTCATTCACAGCTCTAACACAGTTTCATGTAGAGCATGTGGGAAGATTTAGCTCCCCATGGCTGTGTCCCAAATGGCACCTTATTCCCAACATAGTGCACTATATAGATACTAGGGTGCAATTTGGGACACAGCTAAGGGCTAGCATGGAGCAGCACACTAGTAAAACTCCACACAGACATTTCCATAGCTTGTATTTTCCATGTGTTGCTAGCATTGCTGTACTTTGGCTGGCACTGAACTCCCCGTCCTCTGGGAACATTGGAATAATCAAAGACGCCTCATCCAGGACCTGAATGAGGATTTAGTTTCTTTTAATTCAGAGACAGCAGTATATTACTGATTTGAGGAATGAGGAGGAGAAGAGGAGAGTGGGATGAGAGAAAAAGAGTAGAGGCAAGGCCAGGAGTTTTAAAGGTATTTTTGGAAGAATGTGCAGTTATATCCCCTACTCCTCTTATCCTTCCCTTCTTTCTCCATCTCGCCATCCCTTACATGAGAAACAGATTGAAAGCCAGAACTGATAGCAGAATGACAGAAATCTCAATCAAGATATTAATTTAATGGGTTTAGAATGTGATGTATTATTTTTGGAAATACAGTTATTCCCTTATACAGAAAAATAAACTAACCAGAAAACACATCTTGCCCCTCTACACACTGTGACTGTCTGAAGGTTTTCCTGTCAGTGAATGAAAGTCAGCATCGTCTCCAGAGTGATCTGGCATTACTAATTATAGTGTTGTTGGTTAGCAGGCTGCCTGCAGAGCCATTGAAGAGGACAAGCATCTGGATGGTATGTCACATCCGTCTGATAATGAGAGAATAGAAAGACAACAGCAGTTGAGAAGATGGAGACGTCTGTCTGCATGCCTTGGTTTAGTTTATTGTTTATTTTGGTGCTGGATCGACCGCCTCCGCATGTTGCTTATTACAGACACAAAGGTATCGATAATACACTTTAACAAAGGAACTAACAAAGGCATGTGTGTTAGAAAGCTTTGTGTTCAGGAAGTAGCAGGAATGGATGACATATAAATGATGTAATAGGCTGCTGTTACATCATGGTAATACATAATAATTAAACAATAATGGACATGAGAAAAATAAAATGAACCATCACATCCTGCTGTTGCTTGTACTGAATCTCTTACGGTCTGTCTGTCTTTGATTCTTTGATTCCTGACAAAGTTTGTCAAAACATTGGAGTGCTTTGATGCTTTAATGAATTAGATCTGAAAACATTCAAAATATGTGTTTGATGAAGATGTAAGCTTCCCTGGGAGGATGTCCTTATAGTCATATATAGTTCTTCACAGGAAGTAAAGAAATTCTCATAGTCACTGTCTGTCTTCACAGGAAGTCACAATGCACGTCTCCACAGGAAGTCACTATGTCTGTCTTCACGGAAAGTCACTATGCCTGCCTTCACAAAAAGTCACTACTCTTGTTTCTGATAAGTGGAAAACAATACTATGCTGTGCCTTTTGGAATGCCGAGGAGATAGATATCTTCTCTTTACTTGTTAGTTGTGCCTGAGGGCAATTTTTTTATTAGAAAAAGTGCATCTTCCCGATTGAGAGAGCAAGAAAGAGTAGGTTCTGTGGGGCTGCAGAAAAATATTTTGATTCACAAATTAACTTTAGTCAGTTCCCTGTGTTCTTGTCAAGTGTGTCCTTTGACCTAGATACATACTGTAGCTAATAAACAACATCCAGGCCAGGGAGACAATCTGAATTAATCATTCAAATGGAATGCTTTTAATAATCCGTGGCTCGACGACTCATTGCGAGCTCACAGAACAGGGCTCCGGGCAGCCGAGCGGAAATGGAGGAAAACTCGCCTCCCTGCGGACCTGGCATCCTTTCACTCCCTCCTCTCTACATTTTCCTCTTCTGTCTCTGCTGCTAAAGCCACTTTCTACCACTCTAAATTCCAAGCATCTGCCTCTAACCCTAGGAAGCTCTTTGCCACCTTCTCCTACCTCCTGAATCCTCCTCCCCCTCCCCCCTCCCCTTCCCTCTCTGCAGATGACTTCGTCAACCATTTTGAAAAGAAGGTCGACGACATCCGATCCTCGTTTGCTAAGTCAAACGACACCGCTGGTTCTGCTCACACTGCCCTACCCTGTGCTCTGACCTCTTTCTCCCCTCTCTCCAGATGAAATCTCGCGTCTTGTGACGGCCGGCCGCCCTACAACCTGCCCGCTTGACCCTATCCCCTCCTCTCTTCTCCAGACCATTTCCGGAGACCTTCTCCCTTACCTCACCTCGCTCATCAACTCATCCCTGACCGCTGGCTATGTCCCTTCTGTCTTCAAGAGAGCGAGAGTTGCACCCCTTCTGAAAAAACCTACACTCGATCCCTCCGATGTCAACAACTACAGACCAGTATCCCTTCTTTCTTTTCTCTCCAAAACTCTTGAACGTGCCGTCCTTGGCCAGCTCTCCCGCTATCTCTCTCAGAATGACCTTCTTGATCCAAATCAGTCAGGTTTCAAGACTAGTCATTCAACTGAGACTGCTCTTCTCTGTATCACGGAGGCCCTCCGCACTGCTAAAGCTAACTCTCTCTCCTCTGCTCTCATCCTTCTAGACCTATCGGCTGCCTTCGATACTGTGAACCATCAGATCCTCCTCTCCACCCTCTCCGAGTTGGGCATCTCCGGCGCGGCCCACGCTTGGATTGCGTCCTACCTGACAGGTCGCTCCTACCAGGTGGCGTGGCGAGAATCTGTCTCCTCACCACGCGCTCTCACCACTGGCGTCCCCCAGGGCTCTGTTCTAGGCCCTCTCCTATTCTCGCTATACACCAAGTCACTTGGCTCTGTCATAACCTCACATGGTCTCTCCTATCATTGCTATGCAGACGACACACAATTAATCTTCTCCTTTCCCCCTTCTGACCAGGTGGCGAATCGCATCTCTGCATGTCTGGCAGACATATCAGTGTGGATGACGGATCACCACCTCAAGCTGAACCTCGGCAAGACGGAGCTGCTCTTCCTCCCGGGAAGGACTGCCCATTCCATGATCTCGCCATCACGGTTGACAACTCCATTGTGTCCTCCTCCCAGAGCGCTAAGAACCTTGGCGTGATCCTGGACAACACCCTGTCGTTCTCAACTAACATCAAGGCGGTGGCCCGTTCTTGTAGGTTCATGCTCTACAACATCCGCAGAGTACGACCCTGCCTCACACAGGAAGCAGCGCAGGTCCTAATCCAGGCACTTGTCATCTCCCGTCTGGATTACTGCAACTCGCTGTTGGCTGGGCTCCCTGCCTGTGCCATTAAACCCTACAACTCATCCAGAACGCCGCAGCCCGTCTGGTGTTCAACCTTCCCAAGTTCTCTCACGTCACCCCGCTCCTCCGCTCTCTCCACTGGCTTCCAGTTGAAGCTTGCATCCGCTACAAGACCATGGTGCTTGCCTACGGAGCTGTGAGGGGAACGGCACCTCAGTAACTCCAGGCTCTGATCAGGCCCTACACCCAAACAAGGGCACTGCGTTCATCCACCTCTGGCCTGCTCGCCTCCCTACCACTGAGGAAGTACAGTTCCTGCGCAGCCCAGTCAAAACTGTTCGCTGCTCTGGCCCCCCAATGGTGGAACAAACTCCCTCACGACGCCAGGACAGCGGAGTCAATCACCACCTTCCGGAGACACCTGAAACCCCACCTCTTTCAGGAATACCTAGGATAGGATAAAGTAATCCTTCTCACCCCCCTTAAAATATTTAGATGCACTATTGTAAAGTGGCTGTTCCACTGGATGTCTTAAGGTGAACGCACCAATTTGTAAGTCGCTCTGGATAAGAGCGTCTGCTAAATGACTTAAATGTAATGTAAATGTAATGTAAATGTAAATGAATACATTAAAACAAATGAAATAATTGAAATATAGTTGTTGCTTAAGTATTCAGGGCCTTTGTTAAGGCAAAGGGGGTGAATTTGGCTTAACAAATCACACAATACGTTACATGGATTCACTCTGTGGTAAATAATAGGGGTTGACATGATTTTTGAATGACTACTCTGTAACGGAATTCCTCTTCTTCAGAGGAGGAGTAGCAAGGATCAGACCAATGTGCAGCATGGTAAGTGTCCATAATGATATATTTAATAAATCAACTGAACAAAATAACAAAAGTAAAAACAACTGAAACAGTCCCGTATGGTGAAAACACTAACACAGGATACAACCACCCACAAAACACAATAGAACAGGCTACCTAAATATGGCTTCCAATCAGAGACAACGACTGACACCTGCCTCTGATTGAGAACCATACTAGGCCAAACACATATAAATATAACAAAATAACAAAACACAGAAAAACAACATAGAATGCCCACCCAACTCACACCCTGACCAACTAAAATAAAGACCAACTAAAATTAAAAAAAGGAACTAAGGTCAGAATGTGACATACTCCTTCCTCAGTCCCCCATACATGCAATTATCTGCAAATATCAGGCCTGCTGAAGGCAAACTTGAAAGTTGTGAACATTCTGCACGCTTTTACTGTGAACACAGGCTGTACACTCTTTATGTTAGTTTTAACAGTGGTCAGGTAGGCTGGCTAAGGCTATTTGATCATAACGCAGGCCTAACAGAGTGGCCTACCATTAAAAACAATGGATAAAATACATCCCATAACATTTTAACATGGAAATAGCTTTTATATCATTCAGCCCACAGTAGCAGCCAATGTATGGTGTTCAATGTCGGCCTATATTCTATGACACTTTTGAAAAAAAAACATCCAGGGCTTGACATTAAAGGAGGTGACTGAAAATATTGGTGTTTGTATTTCTGTAGGATGCCCATTAGCTGCTGCCAAGGCAGTCTAAGTGTGACAAAACTAGAGCCTGTAGGACCTGCCTTGTTGATAGTGTTGTTAAAAAGGCAGAGTAGCGGTTTATTATGGACAGACTTATCCCATCTTAACTTGTATCAACATGTTTTTACCATGACAGATTGCCAGTTACTCCAAGTAGTTCAGTCACCTCAATTTGCTCAATTTCCACATAATGAATTACCAGATTTAGTTGAGGTTTATGGTTTAGTGAATGATTTGTCCCAAATACAATGCTTTTAGTTTTTTAAATATTTAGGACTTATTCCTTGAAAACCATTCTGAAACTAAGTGTTAAGTGTTTGTTAAGTGTTGCAGTGATTTCACTCACTGTAGTAGCTAACGTGTATAGTGTTGAGTCATCCGCAAATATAGCCAAACTGTCTTTACTCAAGGCCAGTGGCATGTCATTAGTAAAGATTGAAAAAAGTAAGGGGCCTATGAAAATGCCCTGGGGAATACCTGATTCTACCTGGATTATGTTGGAGAGGCTTCCATTAAAGAACACTCTCTGTGTTCTGTTAGACAGGTAACTCTTTATATACAATATAGCAGGGAAGTAAAGCCATAACAAATACGTTTTTTGATAATGTCAAAAGCTGCAGTGATGTCTAAAAAAAACAGCTCCCAAAATCTTTTCATCATTCATTTCTCTCAGCCAATCATCAGTAATTTTTGTAAGTGCTGTGATTGTTGAATGTCCTTCACTTTAAGCGTGTTTACAGTAAAATAGCATTGTATCTGGTCAAACACAATTTTTGTTTGATGCAAGACACAAATTATGCTTCCCTCTGCCTATTGGCTACTAAGCTTATTCAAGCCTGTCTCAAAATACAACACTGGCCCTTTAAGACCAAAAAAAGCTCTTTGACTGACTCGCCATTTAAAAATGTTTGGAAATGGACACATTTTGTGCTTTTGTAGGAAGCAATGACTCTCCCCCCATTGTTGACTACAAAGTATCTACATTACCAGTCAAAAGTTTGGACACACCTACTCATTCAAGTGTTTTTCTTTTTTTCCACAATTTTCTACATTGTAGAATAATAGTGAAGACATCAAAACTATGAAATAACAGATACGGAATCAGGTAGTAACCAAAAAAAAGTGTTATACACATCAAAATATATTTTGCATTTGAGATTCTTCAAAGTAGCTACCCTTTCCCTTGATGACAGCTTTGCACGCTCTTGGCATTCTCTCAACCAGATTCTTCTGGAATGCTTTTCCAACAGTCATGAAGGAGTTCCCACATATGCTGAGCACTTGTTGGCTGCTATTCCTTCACTCTTCACTTTTTTCTCATGATAAAAATAAACGAGATGGAGCTAAGCACAAGAAAAATCCTAAAGGAAAATCTGTTTCAGTCTGCTTTACTTCAGACACTGGGAGAGGAATTCACCTTTCAGCAAGGCAATAACCTAAAGCACAAGGCCAAATCTGCACTGGAGTTGCTTACCAAGATTACATTGAATGTTCCTCAGTGGCCTCGTTACAGTTTTGACTTAAATCTGCTTGAAAGTCTATGGCAAGAATTGAAAAATTGGTGTCTGGCCATAATCCTTTTAAGAGAGATAAAGAATTTAATGAATTGGTAAATTGGTACATTCTTCACAATCCAGGTGTGCAAAGCTCATAGAGACTAACAAACCGCTGCCAAAGAGTTTTCTAGCATGTATGGACTCAGAGGGGTGCATGTGTATCTAATCAAGGTACAGTATATTGTTGTTTTTCTTTTTCATTCATCTTTTTTTTAATAGATTTTTCTTCCATTTTGACATTACAGAGTATTTTGTGAAGATTATTTAATCCCAATGTAACACAACAATAAACTCAGAAAAAAAGAAACTTCAGGACCCTGTCTTTCAAAGATCATTTGTAAAAATCCAAATAGTTTCACAGATCTTCATTGTAAAGGGTTTAAACACTGTTTCCCATGCTTGTTCAATGAACCATGAACAATTAATGAACATGCACCTGTGGAACAGTCATTAAGACACTAACATCTTACAGACGGTAGGCTGTAGGACACTAAAGAGGTCTTTCTACTAACTCTGAAAAACACCTAAAGAAAGATTCCCAGGGTCACTGCTCATTATGCGTGAACGTGCCTTAGACATGCTGCAAGGAGGCAAGAGGACCGCAGATGTGGCCTGAGCAATAAATTGCAATGTCCATACTTAGGCAATGACGCCTAAGAGAGCGCTACAGGGAGGCAGGATGGACAGCTGATCGTCCTCGCAGTGGCAGACCACGTGTAACAACACCTGCACAGGATCGGTACATCCGAACATCACACCTGTGGGACAGGTACAGGATTGCAACAACAACTGCCCGAATTACACCAGGAACGCACAATCCCCCCATCAGTGCTCAGATTGTCCGCAATAGGCTGAGAGAGGCTGGACTGAGGGCTTATAGGCCTGTTGTAAAGGCAGGTCCTCACCAGACATCACCAGCAACAACGTTGCCTATGGGCACAAACTCACCATCGCTGGACCAGATGGGACTGGCTAAAAGTGCTCTTCACTGATGAGTCACGGTTTTGTCTCACCAGGGGTGATTGCCGGATTCGTGTTTATCGACGAAGGCATGAGCGTTATACCGAGGTCTGTACTCTGGAGTGGAATCGATTTGGAGATGGAGGGTCTGTCATGGTCTTGGGCGGTGTGTCACAGCATCATCGGACTGAGCTTGTTGTCATTGCAATTACAAGCAATCTCAATGCTGTGCGTTACAGGGAAGACATCCTCCTCCCTCATGTGGTATCCTTCCTGCAGGCTCATCCTGACATGACCCTCCAGCAGGACAATGCCACCAGCCATACTGCTCGTTCTGTGCATGATTTCCTGCAAGACAAGAATGTCAGTGTTCTGCAGTGGCCAGCGAAGAGCCCGGATCTCAATCCCATTGAGCACGTTTGGGACCTGTTGGATCAGAGGGTGAGGGCTAGGGCCATTCCCCCCAGAAATGTCCGGGAATTTACAGGTACCTTGATGGAAGAGTGGAGTAACGTCGCTCAGCAAGAACTGGCAAATCTGGTGTAGTCCACGAGGAGGAGATGCACTGCAATACTTAGTATCTGGTTTGGCCACCAGCTGCATTGACTGTTACTTTTGATTTTGACCCCCACTTTGTTCAGGGACACATTATTCCTTTTCTGTTAGTCAGATGTCTCTGGAACCGGTTCAGTTTATGTATCAGTTGTTGAATCTTGTAATGTTCATAGACATATTTACTCATGTTAAGTTTGCTGAAACCTAACGCAGTTGACAGTGAGAGGACGTTTCATTTTTTGCTGAGTTTATGAGAAGAAATGCAAAGGGGATAAATATTGTTGCCGGGACAATACCGTAGTTGTTCTGGCAATACCAGAGGTGTGAAGGGAATGCATTGCTTATTTGAATATAGTCATTGTAGATTCTTGACATTCCGAAAAAAGGAAAGGTGATAACATCTCCCAAAAATGACCACAACAATGTTGTGTACTCAATGTTGGCATAGCTAGTGGTAATTAACTAGTGATCTCTCGAGTGGTGCAGTGGTCTAAGGCAATGCTTCTCAGCGTAGGAGGTGTCACTATAGTACCTGGTTTGAATCCAGACTGTTTCACATCCGGCTGTGATTCGGAGTCCCAATTGGCCCAGCATTGTCCGGGGTAGGCTGTCATTTAAAAAAAATACAATCTTAACTGACTTGCCTAGTTAAATAAAGTTTAAATAAAAACATGTAAGTAGGTCTCTCTCTCTCTCTCTCTCTCTCTCTCTCTCTCTCTCTCTCACTCTCTCACCTCTTTCTCACTTCTCTGTCTCTATCTCCAGCTCAATTTAAGGGCTTTATTGGCATGAGAAAAAATGTGTTTACATTGCCAAAGCAAGTGAAATAGATAAAAAACTAAAGCGAAAAAAATAAAATAAACATCTAACAATAAACAAATAAACAATAAACAACACTCACAAAAGTCCCAAAAGAAAGCAGACATGTCAAATGTCATATTATGTATATTTACAGTGTTGTAACAATGTTCCAATAGTTAAAGTACAAAAGGGTAAAAAAGTATGTTTTTATTTATTTTTCACCTTTATTTAACCAGGCCAGTTGAGAACAAGTTCTCATTTACAACTGCGACCTGGCCAAGATAAAGCAAAGAAGTGCGACAAAAACAACTCAGAGATACACATGGGAAAAACTCATGTACAGTCAATAACACAACAGAAAAATCTATATACAGTTTGTGCAAATGTAATTGAAAAGGCACACACCTGTCTATATAAGGTCCCACAGTTGACAATGCATGGCAGAGCAAAAACCAAGCCATGAGGTCGAAGGAATTGTCGAGCTCCAAGACAGGATAGTGTCGAGGCACAGATCTGGGGAAGGGTACCAACAAATTTCTGCAGCATTGAAGGTCCCCAAGATCACAATGGCCTCAATCATTCTTAAATGCTCTCATCCTTCTAGACCTATCGGCTGCCTTCGATACTGTGAACCATCAGATCCTCCTCTCCACCCTCTCCGAGTTGGGCATCTCCGGCGCGGCCCACGCTTGGATTGCGTCCTACCTGACAGGTCGCTCCTACCAGGTGGCGTGGCGAGAATCTGTCTCCTCACCACGCGCTCTCACCACTGGCGTCCCCCAGGGCTCTGTTCTAGGCCCTCTCCTATTCTCGCTATACACCAAGTCACTTGGCTCTGTCATAACCTCACATGGTCTCTCCTATCATTGCTATGCAGACGACACACAATTAATCTTCTCCTTTCCCCCTTCTGATGACCAGGTGGCGAATCGCATCTCTGCATGTCTGGCAGACATATCAGTGTGGATGACGGATCACCACCTCAAGCTGAACCTCGGCAAGACGGAGCTGCTCTTCCTCCCGGGGAAGGACTGCCCGTTCCATGATCTCGCCATCACGGTTGACAACTCCATTGTGTCCTCCTCCCAGAGCGCTAAGAACCTTGGCGTGATCCTGGACAACACCCTGTCGTTCTCAACTAACATCAAGGCGGTGGCCCGTTCTTGTAGGTTCATGCTCTACAACATCCGCAGAGTACGACCCTGCCTCACACAGGAAGCAGCGCAGGTCCTAATCCAGGCACTTGTCATCTCCCGTCTGGATTACTGCAACTCGCTGTTGGCTGGGCTCCCTGCCTGTGCCATTAAACCCCTACAACTCATCCAGAACGCCGCAGCCCGTCTGGTGTTCAACCTTCCCAAGTTCTCTCACGTCACTCCGCTCACCCACTGGCTTCCAGTTGAAGCTCGCATCCGCTACAAGACCATGGTGCTTGCCTACGGAGCTGTGAGGGGAACGGCACCTCAGTACCTCCAGGCTCTGATCAGGCCCTACACCCAAACAAGGGCACTGCGTTCATCCACCTCTGGCCTGCTCGCCTCCCTACCACTGAGGAAGTACAGTTCCCGCTCAGCCCAGTCAAAACTGTTCGCTGCTCTGGCCCCCAATGGTGGAACAAACTCCCTCACGACGCCAGGACAGCGGAGTCAATCACCACCTTCCGGAGACACCTGAAACCCCACCTCTTTCAGGAATACCTAGGATAGGATAAAGTAATCCTTCTCAACCCCCCTTAAAAGATTTAGATGCACTATTGTAAAGTGGCTGTTCCACTGGATGTCTTAAGGTGAACGCACCAATTTGTAAGTCGCTCTGGATAAGAGCGTCTGCTAAATGACCTAAATGTAATGTAATGTAATGTAAAATGGAAGAAGTTTGGAACAACCAAGATTCTTCCTAGAGCTGGCCGCCCGGCCAAACTGAGCAACCAGGGGAGAAGTGCCATTGTCAGAGAGGTGACCAAGAACCCGATGGCCACTCTGACGGAGCTCCAGAGTTTCTCTGTGGAGATGGGTGACCATTCCAAAAGGACAACCATCTCTGCAGCACTCCTCCAATCAGGCCTTATCCTGAGGATAATAGCAGACGATATCACCACTCCTATTGGCCATATCTTCAATCTAAGCCCATTAGAAAATGTGTACCCTCAGGCTTGGAGGGAAGCAAAAGTTAAAGGATAGTGTTGTGTCTTTGGCTATGCCGGATTAAGTGATATGACATGCTATTCTATAAAATCCTTTCTTCGTTATTAATATTACCTGATTGAGCTAATCATGTAAATGTAATTAACTACAGAGTCTTTGCACCACAAAATAATATTTATAGAGCTGTTATCTTCCGAATAAACTCTTAAAGACCTAGTAATATTTTACATCAATAGCAGTCAATATTAATCGTCACCTTAATTCAGTCTCATCTGAAAGTTGTACATTCTTGGTTTTCTTCATGAACCCTGGCTAACAAGTTGAATCAGCAATACAAAATTGGGTTTAATTATTTATTTACTAAATACCTAACTATACACACGGAATTACATATAAACATAATGACTCATACCTTGATTACAAATTACGGCATAAAGGAAAACATCCCTAGCAGGCGGAACAGATATGACAGCTGGTTACATAAAAGAAAAGGGGCTGGGTTTGAGTGAAAGAGCGGAAGACGGAGGAACAAAGGGAGAAGCTGTGCTATCGTAAATACAGTATCTTATGCATTCTAAATTACCGCCCATTTGGAAGAGGAAAATACAATAAATATTTACTCTGAGCTGCGCTTCGGTAGGTTGGTGGTAGATGGAAGGCCGTGTTGCCGTGTCGCCCCTGTGAAGAGAAATTGGTTATAAAACTTTTCAAACACACCCTTCTCGCTCCACTATATAAAGCCTTGACGAAAATTGAACCTCCTGTTCCAAGTACGTGAGGTCTGCAGCCTCTGCGTTAAAAGGACTAACATGTCAACTACAGAACTAAGCCAACCTCAGCTTGAGCTTTGGTGGCGAATGGTATGTAGCCAGCTTTACTCAAAGCCAGTGGCATGTGGTTAGTAAAGATTAAACAAATTAAGGGGAATAGAAAGCTGCCCTGGGGAATTCCTGATTCTACCTATTTTGTTGGAAAAGCTTCTATTAAAGAACACCCTCTGTATTCTGTTAGACAGGTAACTCTTTATCCACATTATAGCAGGGGGTGTAAAGCCATAACCCAGAAGTTTTTTCCAGCAACAAACTATGATTGATAATGTCAAAAGCTGCACTGAAGTCTAACAAAACAGCCACCACAATAATTGTATCATCAAATTCTCTCAGCCAATCAACAGTAATTTGTGTAAGTGCTGTGCTTGTGGAACATCCTTTCCTATAAGTGTGCTGAAAGTCTGTTGTCAATTTGTTTACTGTAAAATAGCATTTTATCTGGTCAAAGACCATTTTTCCCAAAAGTTTACAAAAGGCTGGTAACAGGCTGATTGGTCGGCTATTTGAACAAGTTGTCATGACGTTGGCCTGGGGGTAGGTTCATGACAGTCATAAATACCTCGTCCCCCTTTTCCCTCTCTCTCTACCCTACTGATGTGACATTTGAAAATCCTTTGGTTAACAGAGATTCTGGGAACATCAGAAGGTGGGGGAAATGAACTATATTCTGGTAATCTGACCAATTGAACATATGCGGTGGTACTTAACAGAACTATCAATAAGGCAGATCATACAGGCCCTAGTCTTGTCGCACCTGGACTTATGTTCAGTTGTGTGGTCAGGTGCCACAAGTGCGACTTAGGAAAATTGCAATTGGCTCAGAATAGGGAAGCACGCATTTGTAAGAGAGGTATTGACATGTTGTGAGTGCACCGAGCATAAGCACAGACACATGCATTCAAACACACAATAAAATACACACTACATACACACATACACTTGGAATTTTATGTTGTAGATATGTAGTAAATATGTTGTGAATGTATTGTAATGTTTAAAAAAAGTTTATGGTTCATCTTCCAATGGGACAAATAATAGCACACTTGACCCCTAAGCAGACCATGATTCTCTGGTCTGAAGATTAACTGGCAGCAACACTCCCCATCCAACCCGAAAGAGCTTGAGGGGATCTGCAGAGAATAAACTCCCCAAATACTGTTGTGCCAAGCTTTTAGTGTCATACCAAGACAACTCGAGGCTGTAATCACTGCCAAAGATGCTTCATCAAAGTACTGAGTAAAGGGTCTTAAAACTTACGTAAATGTGATATTTTTATTTCCATTTGTAATACATATCCAAAAATAAAATAAAAAATGTTTTTTTCTTTGTCATTGTGAGGTATTGTGTGTAGATTGATGAGGGGGAAAAACAATTTAATCCAATTTAGAATATGGCTTCCTGATGTTGTTCCCTGCTGTTGTTCCCTGCTGTTGTTCCCTGTTGTTCTTCCCTGATGTTGTTCCCTGTTGTTGTTCCCTGATGTTGATCCCTGATGTTGTTCCCTGTTGTTGTTCCCTGTTGTTGTTCCCTGTTGTTGTTCCCTGATGTTATTCCCTGATGTTGTTCCCTGCTGTTGTTCCCTGATGTTGTTAGTGTTAGGTAGTAGTAGTACTAGTAGTAGTAGTAGCAGCTAGTGTTAGGTAGTAGTAGTAGTAGTAGTAGGTAGTGTTAGGTAGTAGTAGTACTAGTAGTAGTAGTAGCAGCTAGTGTTAGGTAGTAGTAGTAGTAGGTAGTGTTAGGTAGTAGTAGTACTAGTAGTAGTAGTAGCAGCTAGTGTTAGGTAGTAGTAGTAGTAGGTAGTGTTAGGTAGTAGTAGTAGTAGTAGTAGTAATAGTAGCAGCTAGTGTTAGTAGTAGTAATATTAGCAGCTAGTGTTAGGTAGTAGTAGTAGTAGTAGTAGTAGTAGCAGCTAGTGTTAGGTAGTAGTAGTAGTAGTAGTAGTAGGTAGTGTTAGGTAGTAGTAGTAGTAGGTAGTGTTAGGTAGTAGTAGTAGTAGTAGTAATAGTAGCAGCTAGTGTTAGGTAGTAGTAGTAGTAGGTAGTGTTAGGTAGTAGTAGTAGTAGTAGTAATAGTAGCAGCTAGTGTTAGGTAGTAGTAGTAGTAGTAGTAGTAGTAGTAGGTAGTGTTAGGTAGTAGTAGTAGTAGGTAGTGTTAGGTAGTTCTAGTAGTAGTAGTAGCAGCTAGTGTTGGTATATGCCAGGTGAGATGGAGCCACGAGAGTGTTCATATGAGATAATGTATGACTAACTGCAGCTTATTTTTTGACCATATTGAGGTCATTGAACTAGCTTGGTTCTGCTTTCAATATCGCAGTAGACAAAGCCCTTAAGTAAACTGGAATAATATAGGTGTTGACATGGTGGCAGAGCTCAAGCAGTAGAAAAGGTAATGCTGCTCAGCTCCGGTGAGTTCCTGCCCAAGTCAAGCACTGCTAGTAGTAGAATTAATAGCTGTTGTTGGGTGGTAGTAGTACAAGTAGTAGGCAGTATCAGCTAGTGTTCGGTAGTAGTACAAGTATTAGATGTAGTAGTAGTAGTAGTAGTATTAGTAGTAGTAGCTAGTGTTAGATGGTAGCAGTAGTTATAGTAGTAGCATAGTAAAACAATTCTAATCATGCTTTCTGTCACTTTCTTGATTCCCTTCTTTGTGATCAACTCTGCTACTGAGAGAGCAGTGGCTGTGAACTAGGTGATCTTATAGAGACTTGTTTGGAAGGCATCACTGCTGCTGTTCTTAGACTCCTGCTGGCAGGCTGAGGCGACAGACTGCGTTCCATTTTCCACACAGGCAAGATTACTCTCAAGGAGTGAGATTAAAGTGCCTTCTCTGTGAGTTGGAATGAGGTTTCTATTGATGAATCGCACACGCACACACACGTACAGTGCATTCAGAAAGTATTCACACTCCTTGACTTTTTCCAAATTTTGTTATGTTACAGCCTTATTCTAAAATGGATGAAATATTTTTTTTCTCAGCATTCTAAACACAATACCGCATAATTGACAAAGTGAAAACACAGAAATACCTTATTTATGTAATTATTCAGACCCTTTGCTATGAGACTCGAAATTGACCTCGGGTGCCTCATGTATCCATTGATTATCCTTGAGATGTTTCTACAACTTGATTTGAGTCTGCCTGTGGTAAATTCAATTGATTGGACATGATTTGGAAGGGCACACACCTGTCTGTATAAGGTCCCACAATTGACAATGCATGTCAGAGAAAAAACAAGCCATGAGGTCGAAGGAATTGTCCGTAGAGCTCCAAGACAGGATAGTGTCGAGGCACAGATCTGGCGAATTGTACCAAAAAATGTCTGCAGCATTGAAGGACCCCAAGATCACAATGGCCTCAATCATTCTTAAACGGAAGAAATGTGGCTCTTCCTAGAGCTGGCTGCCCGGCCAAACTGAGCAATCGGGGGAGAAGGGCCTTGGTCAGGGAGGTGACCAAGAACCCAATGGTCACTCTGACAGAGCTCTAGAGTTCCACTTTGGAGATGGGTTTACCTTTACAGAAGGACAACCATCTCTGCAGCACTCCACCAATCAGGCTTTCATGGTACAGTGGCCAGATGGAAGCCACTCCTTAGTAAAAGGCATATGATAGCACGCTTGGAGTTTGCCAAAAGGCATCTAAAGACTCAGACCATGAGAAACAAGATTCTCTGGTCTGATGAAACAATGATTGAACTCTTTCCCTACGGTGAAGCTTGGTGGTGGCAGCATCATGCTGTGGGGATATTTATCCTTGGCAGGGACTGGGAGACTAGTCAGGATCGAAGCAAAGATTAACAGAGCAAAGTATAGAAAGATACTTTACAAAAACCTGCTCAAGAGCATGACCTCAGACTGGGGTGAAGGTTCACCTTCCAACTGGACAACGTCCCTAAGCACACAGTCTGGCTTGATTCCAGGCTGAATCACAACCGACCATGAATATGAGTCCCATTTGGCAGTGCACAATTGGGCCAGTGACATTCGGGTTAGGCTTTGGCCGGGGTAGGCCGTCATCGTAAATAAGAATTTGTTCTTAACCTTTCTGGGAACGGGGGCAGTATTGAGTGGTTTAGATGATTAAGGTGCCCTATGTAAACTGCCTGTTACTCAGGCCCAGAAGCTAAGATATGCATATGCATGGTACTGGATAGAAAACACTCTAAAGTTTCCAAAACTGTTCAAATAATGTCTGTGAGTATTAACTTCTTGTGTCAAGCAATCCCGTATCCGGGAGCGTAATCATAGCCTCAAGCTCATTAGCATAACGCAACGTTAACTATTCATGAAAATCGCAAATTAAATAAAATAAATATATTGGCTCACAAGCTTAGCCTTTTGTTAACAACACTGTCGTCTCAGATTTTCAAAATATGCTTTTCAACCATAGCTACACAAGCATTTGTGTAAGAGTATTGATAGCTAGCATAGCATTAAGCCTAGCATTCAGCAGGCAACATTTTCACAAAAACAAGAAAACCCCCCGAAAATTCAGTCATTACAACGCCAAACTTTTTTCAAAATGAACTCCATAATATCGACAGAAACATGGCAAACGTTGTTTAGAATCAATCCTTAAGGTGTTTTTCACATATCTATTCGATGATAAGTCATTCGTGGCAGTTGGGTTTCTCCTCTGAAGCAAATGGAAAAATGCACGCAGCTGTAGATTACGCAATAATGCAAATGCGGGGCCCTGGCACAGGACGCACTGGGCTGTGCAGACGCACCGGAGACACAGTGCGCCGAGCCGGCGCAGGATATCCTGGGACGAAGAGACGCACTGTAGGCCATGCGCGCTGAGCTGGCACCATCCGTCCTGGCTGGATGCTCACCCTAGCCCGGCAGATGAGGGAGGGAGCTGGGATGTAGCGCACCGGGCTAAGAACCCGTACTGGAGACACCGTGTACTCCACCGTATAATATGGTTCCTGACCAGTACGACGCCCGCCATAGTAAGCACAGGGAGTTGGCTCAGGTCTCCAACCTGACCCTCCCACATTCCCCATGTGCCTCCCCCCATTTTAGTGCTGCTCCTCCTTACCACGCTGCTTGGTCCGTTGGTGGTGGGAAGTTCTGTCACGGCTGTTGAAGGATGAGGACCAAGGTGCAGCGTCGTGAGCGTACATTTTCCTTTTTATTTGAAAAAAGACGCAGAACAAAACAATACACACTACAAAACAAACCGTGACGCTAAAGGCTATGTGCCCTAAACAAAGACAACTTCCCACAAAGAATGGAGGGAAAACGGGCTACCTAAGTATGGTTCCCATTCAGAGACAAAAATAGACAGCTGTCCCTGATTGAGAACCATACACGGCCAAAACATAGAAATACAAAAATCATAGATAACAAAACATAGAATGCCCACCCCAAATCACACCCTGACCAAACCAAATAGAGACATAAAAAGGCTCTCTAAGGTCAGGGTGTGACAATATTTGAGATTCATCAAAGTTGCCAAAGTAGCCTTGATGACAGCTTTGCAGACTCTTGGCATTCTCTCAACTAGCTGTTTATTTAACCTTTTTAATTAGGCAAGTCAGTTAAGAACAAATTCTTATTTACAATGACGGCCTACCGAAAGGCAAAAGGCCTCCTGCAGGGACATGGTTTGGATTAAAAATAAAATACAAATATAGGACAAAAATCAAGAGAGACACCACAACACAGCATAAATTGAGACCTAAGACAACAACACAGCATAGCAGCAACACACGAAAGGACAGCATGGTAGCAACACAACATGACAACAACATGGTAGCAACACAGCATGACAACATGGTAGCAACACAAAATATGGTATAAACGTTATTGGGCACAGTCGAGAGCACAAACGGCAAGAATGTAGAGACAACAAAACATCACTCGAAGCAGCCACAACTGTTATTAAAGGTGTCCATGATTGAGTCTTTGAATGAAGAGATGGAGATAAAACGGTCCAGTTTGAGTGTTTTTTGCAGCTCGTTCCAGTTTATTGTGAACTGAAAAGAGGAGCGACCCAGGGATGTGTTTTGGGGACCTTTAACTGAATGTGACTGGCAGAACGGGTGTTCTCTGTAGAGTATGAGGGCTGCAGTAGGTATCTCTGATAGGGAAGAGTGAGTCCCAAGATGGTTTTAAAAATAAGCATCAACCAGTGGGTCTTGCGACAGGTATACAGTACATACAGTGATGACCCGTTTACAGAGTAATATAGAGTGCAGTGATTTGTCCTATCAGGAGCATTGGTGGCAAATCTGATGGCCGAAGGGTAAAGAACATCTAGCCGCTCGAGAGCACCCTTACCTGCCGATCCATAAATTACATCTCCATAATCTAGCATGGGTAGGATGGAATCAGGGTTAATTTGGCAGCTAGGGGAAAGAGGAGCAATTACGATAGAGGAAACCAAGTCTAGATTTAACTTTAGCCTGCAGCTTTGATGTGTGCTGAGAGAAGGACAGTGTACCATCTAGCCTTACTCCCAAGTACTTGTATGATGTGACTACCTCAAGCTCTAAAACCTCAAAGGGGAATTAATCAAACAGGTGGAAAGAGGGGCATTATTCTTCCCAAACCACATGACCTTTGTTTTGGATGTGTTCAAACAAGGTTAGGGGCAGAGAAAGCTTGTTTGGACTCTAAGAAAGCTTTGCTGTAGAGCGTTTAGCACAATATCCGGGGGAGGGCTAGCTGAGTATAAGACTGTATCATCTGCATATAAATGGCTGAGGGAGCTTCCTACTGCTTGAGCTATGTTGTTGATGTAAATTGAGGCCTGGAATGCATTTTAATTAACAGGTGTGCCTTGTTAAATTTTTTTTTTCCTTCTTAATGTATTTAGCCAATCAGTTGTGTTGTGACAAGGTAGGGGTGGTATACAGAATATATCCCTATTTGGTCAAATACAAAATCCATATTATGGCACGAACAGCTGATTAAATAAGCAAAGAGAAACGACAGTCCATCATCCACATCCGGAAAATTTCAAGAACTTTGAAAGTTTCTTCAAGTGCAGTTGCAAAAACCATGAAGCGCTATGATGAAACTGGCTCTCATGAGGACCGCCACAGGAAAGGAAGACCCAGAGTTACCTCTGCTGCAGAGGGTAAGTTCATTAGAGTTACCAATCTCAGAAATTGCAACCCAAATAAATTCCTCACAGATTTTAAGTTACAGACACATCTCAACTTCAACTATTCAGAGGAGACTGAGTGAATCAGTACTTAATGGTCAAATTCCTGCAAAGAACCCACTACTAAAGGACACCAATAATAAGAAGAGACTTGCTTGGCCCAAGAAACACGAGCAATGGACAATAGATTGGTGGAAATCTGTCCTTTTGTCTGATAAGATCAAATTTGAGATTTTTGGTTCCAACCGCTGTGTCTTTGTGAGACTTAGAGTAGGTGAACAGATGTTATCTGCATGTGTAGTTCCCACCGTGAGGAATGGAGGAGTGATGGTGTGGGGGTACTTTGCTGGTGACACTGTCTGTGATTTATTTTGAATTCAAGGCACACTTATCCAGCATGTCTACCACAGCATTCTGCAGCGATACGCCATCCCATCTGGTTTGCACTTAATGGGACAATTGTTTGTTTTTCAACAGGACAATGCCCCAACACACCTCCAGGCTGTGCGAGGGCTATTTGACCAAAAAGGAGAGTGATGGAGCGCTGCATCAGATGACCTCGCCTTCACAATCACCCGATCTCAACCCAATTTAGATATTTTGGGATGAGTTGGATCGCAGAGTGAAGGAAAAGCAGCCAACAAGTGCTCAGCATATGTGGGAACTCCTTCAAGACTGTTGGAAAAGCATTGCAGGTGAAGCTGGTTGAGAGAATGTCAAGAGTGTTCAAAAATGTAATCAAGGCAATGTGTGGCTATTTTGCAGAATCTCAAATCTCAAATATATTTGGATTTGTTTAAAATTTCATTCCATATTTGTTATTTCATAGTTTTGATGTGTTCGCTATTATTCTACAATGTAGAAATATAGTACAAATAAATGGAAATCCAGAAACTATCCAGAAACTTGAAGCGATGAATAACCCTGTACCTTTGATATCACTGGGATTTGCACTCTTATTTGCATTTTCCATACAGCTCCATTACAACTTGTTGTCTGTTCTTTTACTTCCCAACACTTAACTTCACTACCTGTGAACTGCTCTCACATTACCGAAGTGTCAAAACAGGTCATATTATATAGGATCATGTTGTTGTCTAGTGTCTGCTAGTTGACTGTGCTTTTCTTGCATTTGTTTTCCAGAAGTGGCCACCACAATAAAATAACAATAAAATAGTATTATGTTGTTGTGAGTTGACTGTGTTTGGCGTACATTAGTATTCTTGTGGAGAACAGCTCATTGAGTGAAATTCCCATAAGGAGAAAGCCAACAACTAAACCCCCTGGTAAGACTCATCACACTCCTGTCTCCTCATGGTGGGTACCTATCAGGGCAGATAACACTAATGAATTTATAGCCGGCTGACTGCTGTCCTACCAACAAACAGCAATGTTGAGTCCCTAAAGTGTGTGTGTGTGTGTTTGCTGAATATGCAAACAGCTGCCTAACTGTCTTGTTGTTGTTGTTTCATTTACAGAAATTAAACAAAACGCAAACCCACGGGACAGGGTGTGGACAGGGTGGGGGTAAGGATGGGGTGGGGTTTGATGACAGGGTGGAGGTTGATGACGGGGTGGTGAATGAGGACGGGGTGGGGGTTGACGACAGGGTGGGGGTTGAGGATGGGGTTTGAGGACAGGGTGGTGGTTGAGTACGGGGTGGTGGTTGAGGACAGGGAGCCTTCAACCAAAATGTGTCTTTCACATTTAACCTCTGAATCAGAGAGATGCGGGGTGCTGCCTTAATCGATATCGGTGTCTGGGGAGCTGTTGCATGGGGGCTGTTGCCTTAATCGACATCCATGTCATCAATGCCCGGAGAGCAGTTGTTGTTAGGAGTTAACTGCCTTGCTCAGGGCCAGAACAACCCATTTTTACCTTTTTACCTCTGGGATTCGATCCAGCAACCTTTCGGTTACTGGCCCAACACTCCTACCTGTCAGACTACCTACCGCACCAGTGAGAGGGAGGGAGAGAGAGATGGAGGGAGAAAGGTAGAGAGAGAGATGGAGGGAGAGATAAAGACAGAGAGTGAGTGAGAGCGAGAGAGACAGAGAATGAGATGAGAGAGAGAAAGATATTTGACAGAGAGTGACGAGAGAGAGAGAGAGAGAGAGGAGAGATACAGAGAGATACAGAGAGGGAGAAAGATATTTGACAGAGAGTGACGAGAGAGAGAGAGAGAGAGAGAGAGAGAGAGAGAGATAAAGAGAGATACAGAGAGGGAGAAAGATATTTGACAGAGAGTGACGAGAGAGGGAGAGAGAGATAAAGAGAGCTACAGAGAGAGAGAAAGAAAAGCGAAAGAGAAAGATTCATCTCTCACCAGGGTGGAAGATGGAAAACCTATTAAAGATTAAGTTCCAGCATGTCCTCAGTAAATGGGGTGAATGACCTGCTGCTGAACACACCTGGGTTCAGATACTACTGGAAATCTTTCAAATGCTTTGAGAGTTTGCTCCAGCCTTCCTAGAGTCCCATAGGCTGAGGTTAGCTATTTACAACTATTCTCTTGGTTCCATTAAGCCATGCAAGCTTAATCAAGCACAGATACAGTATTTGAAATGATTTTGAATAGTATTTGAATTTAGGTCTGCTACCCAGTGGTTGCCATGTTGGCAATGGGTTTCATCATGATCAATAATCACAATTTGGGAGATTGAAGCTGCAGTAACACAATTTATAGTTTGGATGGAAAGAGAGGTATGATTATATGCATTACATTTAAAGTTGAATCAAAGGTATGTATCAATACCTCACAGAAACAAAAACAGAACACATAATATAATCTGTCTACTTGTATGTGAATTGATCTGGATTCTAAATAAATAAATAAATATGCCCAGACATTTTGTGTTATGAATTTGAATCTGCCATCATACCACAACAAAACACAGAATACAATCTGTTTACTTGTGTGCATTTTTATTTCGATAATAAATACAATATGCCCATACATTTTTATAAAGCTGAATCTGAAATCTTGAAGACATAACAGTACTATTGTGTACATATTGACTTGGATAACAAAATAAATATGTACCCATAAATCTGATTCAGAATGTCTTTGAAAACAAAAGGTAATCTGGCAGGTCTGGGAGGCAGCAGCAGGTCTGTGCCAATGCATGTACAGAATACATTATTGTGCTCCATGTTGTTGCCTTGCCTGTGTGTGTGTCTGTGTGTGTGTCTGTGTGAGTGCGTGCGCGTGCGTGTGTGTGTGTGTGTGTGTGTGTGTGTGTGTGTGTGTGTGTGTGTGTGTGTGTGTGTGTGTGTGTGTGTGTGTGTGTGCTTAATTGGATTAAGGAAAACACACATAACCAGGCAGGGTGTAACTGATTTAATCTGATCTGACATAAACAAAAAATAAACTCCAGCTGTAATCTGTTAAATTACCAGCAAAAATATTGTGACTAATTACGGATACTTTTACAGATTACAGATACTTTGAAAAAACTAGATGATTACATATTGGATTACTTTTAATTCATAAAGGATGTCTGCAAAAAAATACTCTATGACACCTTTCTGTTTTCCAATGATATTCAATTCAAGGTGCAAGTTAATAAAGTTTGTTCCACCTGATGGAATCTGACAACAAGTCATAGACCACTATGGCACACCAAATATGTTTGATGGATCCTTTTTGTCTTCTTCTAATGCCTGTTAAACACTTCTGCCAGCAGGCCTTTCTAATTGACCTGGCCCATGTATCCTGGAAGGATATTGACCTCATCCAGTCAGTTGAGGATGCCTGGTCATTCTTTAAAAGTAACTTCCTCACCATCTTAGATAAGCATGCCCCATTCAAAGAATGCAGAACTAAGAACAGATATAGCCCTTGATTCACTCCAGACCTGACTGCCCTCGACCAGCACAAAAACCTCCTGTGGCGGACTGCAATAGCATCGAATAGTCCCCGCGACATGCAACTGTTCAGGGAAGTCAGGAACCAATGCACGCAGTCAGTCAGGAAAGCAAAGGCTAGCTTTTTCAAGCAGACATTTGCATCCTGTAGCTCTAACTCCAAAAAGTTCTGGGACAAGTCCATGGAGAACAAGAGCACCTCCTCCCAGCTGCCCACTGCACTGAGGCCAGGTAACACGGTCACCACCGATAAATCCATGATAATCGAAAACTTCAATAAGCATTTCTCAATGGCTGGCCATGCCTTCCTCCTGGCTGCTCCGACCTCGGCCCACAGCTCCGCCCCACCCCGCAGCTACTCGCCCAAGCCTCCCCAGCTTCTCCTTTACCCAAATCCAGATAGCAGATGTTCTGAAAGAGCTGCAAAACCTGGACCCATACAAATCAGCTGGGCTTGACAATCTAGACCATCTATTTCTGAAACTATCCGCCGCCATTGTCGCAGCCCCTATTACCAGCCTGTTCAACCTCTCTTTCGTATCGTCTGAGATCCCTAAGGATTGGAAAGCTGCCGCGGTCATCCCCCTCTTCAAAGGGGGAGACACCCTGGACCCAAACTGTTACAGACCTATATCCATCCTGCCCTGCCTATCTAAGGTCTATGACAGCCAAATAAACAAATCACTGACCATCTCGAATCCCACCGTACCTTCTCCGCTGTGCAATCCGGTTTCCGAGCCGGTCACAGGTGCACCTCAGCCACGCTCAAGGTACAAAACGATATCATAACCGCCATTGATAAAAAACAGTGTGATAAAAGTGCAGCCGTCTTCATCGACCTGGCCAAGGCTTTCGACTCTGTCAAGCACCATATTCTTATCGGCAGACTCAGTAGCCTCGGTTTTTCTAATGCTGCCTTGCCTGGTTCACCAACTACTTTGCAGATAGAGTTCAGTGTGTCAATTCGGAGGGCCTCTGGCAGTCTCTATGGGACGACCACACGATTCAATTCTCGGGCCGACTCTTTTCCCAGTATATCATTGATGTTGCTCTTGCTGTGGGCGATTCCCTGATCCACCTCTACGCAGACGATGCCATTCTGTATACTTCTGGCCCTTCCTTGGACACTGTGCTATCTAACCTCCAAACGAGCTTCAATGCCATACAACATTCCTTCCATGGCCTCCAACTGCTCTTAAACGCTAGTAAAAACCAAATGCATGCTTTTCAACCGTTTGCTGCCCGCACCCGCCCGCCCGACTAGCATCACCACCCTGGACGGTTCCAACTTAGAATATGTGGACATCTTTAAATACCTAGGTGTCTGGCTAGACTGTGACCTCTCCTTCCAGACTCATATTAAACATCTCAAATCCAAAATCAAATCTAGAATTGGCCTTCTATTTCGCAACAAAGCCTCCTTCACTCACACCGCCAAACTTGTAATAAAACTGACTATCCTACCGATCCTCGACTTCAGCGATGTCATCTACAAAATAGTTTCCAATACTCTACTCGGCAAACTGGATGCAGTTTATCACAGTGCCATCCGTTTTGTAACTAAAACACCTTATACCACCCACCACTGCGACCTGTATGCTCTAGTCGGCTGGCCCTTGCTACATATTCGTCGCCAGACCCACTGGCTCCAGGTCATCTATAAGTCCATGCTAGGTAAACCTCTGCCTTATCTCAGTTCACTGGTCACGATAACAACAGCCACCCGTAGCAAGTGCTCCAGCAGGTATATCTCACTGATCATCCCCAAAGCCAACACCTCGTTTGGCCGCCTTTCCTTCCAGTTCTCTGCTGCCTGTGACTGGAACGAATTGCAAAGTTGGGGACTTTTATTTCCCTCACCAACTTGAAACATCAACTATCTGAGCAGCTAACCGATCGCTGCAGCTGTACAGAGTTCATCTGTAAATAGCCCACCCAATCTACCTACCTCATCCCCATACTGTTTTTATTTTATTTAACTTTTCTGCTCTTTTGCACACCAGTATCTGTACTTGCACATCGTCATCTGCTCATTTATCACTCCGGTGTTAATCTGCTAAATTGTAATTATTCGCTCCTATTGCTTATTTATTGCCTACCTCCTCATGCCTTTTGCACACACTGTATATAGACTTTCTTTTTTCTACCGTGTCATTGACAGGTTTATTGTGTTATTGGTTAGTTTATTGTTTACTCCATGTGTAACTCTGTGTTGTTGTCTGTGTCACGCTCCTTTGTTTTATCTTGGCCAGGTCGTAGTTGAAAATGAGAACTTGTTCTCAACTAGCCTACCTGGTTAAATAAAGGTGAAATAAAATAAAAAATAAATAAAACTGACTAATATACCAATGCTGCCAGCTCATAGCTGACTGACTAATATACCACTGCTGCCAGCTCCAAGCTGACTGAATGACTAATATACCACTGCTGCCAGTTCCAAGCTGACTGACTGACTAATATACCACTGCTGCCAGCTCCAAGCGGACTGACTGACTAATATACCACTGCTGCCAGCTCCAAGCTGACTGACTGACTAATATACCACTGCTGCCAGCTCCAAGCTGACTGACTAATATACCACTGCTGCCAGCTCATAGCTACCTGACTAATATACCACTGCTGCCAGCTCCAAGCTGACTGACTAATATACCACTGCTGCCAGCTCCAAGCTGACTGAGTGACTAATATACCACTGCTGCCAGCTCCAAGCTGACTGACTAATATACCACTGCTGCCAGCTCCAAGCTGACTGACTGACTAATACACCACTGCTGCCAGCCCCAAGCTGGCTGACTGACTAATATACCACTGCTGCCAGCTCCAAGCTGACTGACTGACTAATATACCACTGCTGCCAGCTCCAAGCTGCCTGACTGACTAATATACCACTGCTGCCAGCTCCAAGCTGACTGACTGATTAATATATCATTGCTGCCAGCTCATAGCTGACTGACTAATATACCACTGCTGCCAGCTCCAAGCTGACTGACTGACTAATATACCACTGCTGCCAGCTCCAAGCTGACTGACTGACTAATATACCACTGCTGCCAGCTCCAAGCTGACTGACTGATTAATATATCACTGCTGCCAGCTCATAGCTGAATGACTAATATACCACTGCTGCCAGCTCCAAGCTGACTGACTGACTAATATACCACTGCTGCCAGCTCCAAGCTGACTGACTGATTAATATATCACTGCTGCCAGCTCATAGCTGAATGACTAATATACCACTGCTGCCAGCTCCAAGCTGACTGACTGACTAATATACCACTGCTGCCAGCTCCAAGCTGACTGACTGATTAATATATCACTGCTGCCAGCTCATAGCTGAATGACTAATATACCACTGCTGCCAGCTCCAAGCTGACTGACTGACTAATATACCACTGCTGCCAGCTCCAAGCTGACTGACTGATTAATATATCACTGCTGCCAGCTCATAGCTGAATGACTAATATACCACTGCTGCCAGCTCCAAGCTGACTGACTGACTAATATACCACTGCTGCCAGCTCCAAGCTGACTGACTGATTAATATATCACTGCTGCCAGCTCATAGCTGAATGACTAATATACCACTGCTGCCAGCTCCAAGCTGACTGACTGACTAATATACCACTGCTGCCAGCTCCAAGCTGACTGACTGATTAATATATCACTGCTGCCAGCTCCAAGCTGACTGACTAATATACCACTGCTGCCAGCTCCAAGCTGACTGACTGACTAATATACCACTGCTGCCAGCTCCAAGCTGACTGACTGACTAATATACCACTGCTGCCAGCTCATAGCTGACTGACTAATATACCACTGCTGCCAGCTCCAAGCTGACTGACTGACTAATATACCACTGCTACCAGCTCCAAGCTGACTGACTGACTAATATACCACTGCTGCCAGCTCCAAGCTGACTGACTGACTAATATACCACTGCTACCAGCTCCAAGCTGACTGACTGACTAATATACCACTGCTACCAGCTCCAAGCTGACTGACTGACTAATGTACCACTGCTGCCAGCTCCAAGCTGACTGACTGACTAATATACCACTGCTGCCAGCTCCAAGCTGACTGACTATACCACTGTAATGACTGACCACTGCTGCTGCCAGCTCCAAGCTGACTGACTGACTAATATACCACTGCTGCCAGCTCATAGCTGACTGACTGAGTAATGTACCACTGCTGCCAGCTCCAAGCTGACTGACTGAGTAATGTACCACTGCTGCCAGCTCCAAGCTGACTGACTGACTAATATACCACTGCTGCCAGCTCCAAGCTGACTGACTGAGTAATGTACCACTGCTGCCAGCTCCAAGCTGACTGACTGACTAATATACCACTGCTGCCAGCTCATAGCTACCTGACTAATATACCACTGCTGCCAGCTCCAAGCTGACTGACTGACTAATATACCACTGCTGCCAGCTCAAGCTGACTGACTGACTAATATACCACTGCTGCCAGCTCCAAGCTGACTGACTGACTAATATACCACTGCTGCCAGCTCATAGCTGACTGACTAATATACCACTGCTGCCTGCTCCAAGCTGACTGACTGACTAATATACCACTGCTGCCAGCTCCAAGCTGACTGACTGACTAATATACCACTGCTGCCAGCTCCAAGCTGACTGACTAATATACCACTGCTGCCAGCTCATAGCTGACTGACTAATATACCACTGCTGCCTGCTCCAAGCTGACTGACTGACTAATATACCACTGCTGCCAGCTCCAAGCTGACTGACTGACTAATATACCACTGCTGCCAGCTCATAGCTGACTGACTGAGTAATGTACCACTGCTGCCAGCTCCAAGCTGACTGACTGAGTAATGTACCACTGCTGCCAGCTCCAAGCTGACTGACTGACTAATATACCACTGCTGCCAGCTCCAAGCTGACTGACTGAGTAATGTACCACTGCTGCCAGCTCCAAGCTGACTGACTGACTAATATACCACTGCTGCCAGCTCATAGCTACCTGACTAATATACCACTGCTGCCAGCTCCAAGCTGACTGACTGACTAATATACCACTGCTGCCAGCTCCAAGCTGACTGACTGACTAATATACCACTGCTGCCAGCTCCAAGCTGACTGACTGACTAATATACCACTGCTGCCAGCTCATAGCTGACTGACTAATATACCACTGCTGCCAGCTCATAGCTACCTGACTAATGTACCACTGCTGCCAGCTCCAAGCTGACTGACTGACTAATATACCACTGCTGCCAGCCCCAAGCTGGCTGACTGACCAATATACCACTGCTGCCCGCTCCAAGCTGACTGACTGACCAATATACCACTGCTGCCAGCTCATAGCTACCTGACTAATATACCACTGCTGCCAGCTCCAAGCTGACTGACTGACTAATATACCACTGCTGCCAGCTCCAAGCTGACTGACTAATATACCACTGCTGCCAGCTCCAAGCTGACTGACTAATATACCACTGCTGCCAGCTCATAGCTACCTGACTAATATACCACTGCTGACAGCTCCAAGCTGACTGACTGACTAATATACCATTGCTGCCAGCTCCAAGCTGACTGAGTGACTAATATACCACTGCTGCCAGCTCATAGCTACCTGACTAATATACCACTGCTGACAGCTCCAAGCTGACTGACTGAGTAATGTACCACTGCTGCCAGCTCCAAGCTGACTGACTGACTAATATACCACTGCTGCCAGCTCCAAGCTGACTGACTAATATACCACTGCTGCCAGCTCATAGCTACCTGACTAATATACCACTGCTGACAGCTCCAAGCTGACTGACTGACTAATATACCACTGCTGCCAGCTCATAGCTGACTGACTGAGTAATGTACCACTGCTGCCAGCTCCAAGCTGACTGACTGACTAATATACCACTGCTGCCATCTCCAAGCTTACTGACTGACTAATATACCACTGCTGCCAGCTCATAGCTGACTGACTGACTAATATACAACTGCTGCCAGCTCATAGCTGACTGACTGACTAATATACCACTGCTGCCAGCTCATAGCTGACTGACTGAGTAATATACCACTGCTGCCAGCTCCAAGCTGACTGACTGACTAATATACCACTGCTGCCAGCTCCAAGCTGACTGACTGACTAATATACCACTGCTGCCAGCTCCAAGCTGACTGACTGACTAATATACCACTGCTGCCAGCTCCAAGCTGACTGACTGACTAATATACCACTGCTGCCAGCTCCAAGCTGACTGACTGACTAATATACCACTGCTACCAGCTCCAAGCTGACTGACTGACTAATATACCACTGCTGCCAGCTCCAAGCTGACTGACTGACTAATATACCACTGCTGCCAGCTCCAAGCTGACTGACTGACTAATATACCACTGCTGCCAGCTCCAAGCTGACTGACTGACTAATATACCACTGCTGCCAGCTCCAAGCTGACTGACTGACTGACTGATATACCACCGCTGCCTGCATTAAGTTCTCGTTTTTAAAGCCTGGGGCCTCATTTATTTGTCCTTTGGCTGTGCAGCCAATTGGTGACAGAAAGAGCAGGCATCATATCCGACCTAGAAGCCAGGAGGGTCTTGGAGTCATTTGTCAATGTGCTCTATATGCCTTCACTTAAAAAACACATGACAACAACAATAATTGTTTAGCTAATCTGTAGTTTCAGTTCACTTAATATGTTCACTTAATGATTTTATCCAATGCACAGTTGTAATTATATTTCCATCTCCTAATTTGCAATGACAACAAACCCCCAAGCCATAAGACTCCTGAACATCTTGTCAAATGGCTAACCAGACTATTCACATTGCCCACCCCCCATAAGTAAGCATTTCACTGTAAGGTGTTGTATTCGGCTAATGTGACTAATACATTTTGATTTGAATATGCATTATTTGTTTCAGAGCATGAGTATGTGATTCAACAACACTGAATCCATTACTAATGAAACAGCTATATGTTTGGAGAGGATCCACTTCAGTGGAAAGGTTTCAGACTGAATTCTGTTGAGATGGTGAGAGAGGAAAACGAGGAATATCACACCCCCTCTTCCTCTACCCCACCACCACATCGTCCTCCACCTCCTCCTCCTCCTCTTCCTCTGCTCCACCACCACCTCCTCCTCTTCCTCTGCCCTACCACCACCACCTCCTCTTCCTCTGCCCTACCACCACCTCCTCTTCCTCCTCTTTGTCTGCCCCATCACCACCACCTCCTCCTCCTCTTCCTCCTCCTCCTCCTCTTCCTCTAGCCTACTTCCTCCTCCTCCTCCTCTAACCTACCTCAATCTCCTCCTCCTCCACTCTACCTCCATCTCCTATTCCTGGACAGGCCACTGCTTGGCTGACTGGCTGGGAGATGGATAACTCCGTTAGGCATGCCAGCCAGGATAGAGCTGCAGTGGCGTGTGTGTGTAACATAGCTGCAGTGACTTGTGTGAGACTGTGACTGCAGCAGTAAACAGGTCTGACCGGAGGCTACGGCACCCTCCCTCTTCTCCCCTTTCTCCCCCTCCTCCTCCCCCTCATCATCATCATCCTCCGCTTCCTCTTCTCCTCTCCTCCTGCACCACCGCTCTCTCCCTCCTCACCCTCTTCCCTCCTCACTCCTCCTCTCCTCCACCTATTCTCAAACAATGTGCTCTATGCCCACTCCCTAGCTAATAATGATGAATGGCAATGTACAGATGAAGAAACACACACAGTCACACAACCTCCCCTCCTCTTAGCCTGTGTGCCAGGATCTGATGATGAAATTGTTTATTTTTGTCAATGGAATGTGCATGTCATTCTCACATAGTAAATGGTTTGAAAATGCATTAACCATTTTAATTCTGTTATAACACTTGACAATTGGATGTTGACAATTAGTCATTTCTGTGATGTGTTATGACAATTGTAACAATCTGTATGATGGGTGATGATAATTACATTTTATATTTGCATTTTGTCATTTAGCAGACTGTTATCCAGAGCGACTTACAGTTAGTGCATTCATCTTAAGGTAGCTCATCATGGTCTCATTCACTAGACGTAACATAGTACACTACATCCGGGACACTCTAATTAGTATGATAACTTACGTTTTGTATAGTTACATAAGACAGAAGGTTATTTTCGCATTGAGTAATGAAGAATATTACTTAACATGAATATCTATCAACGCTAAGTTTGCTTGTTTCAATCCCATCATGGACACCTTAAGCATTTTAGCTAATTAACAACATTGCAACTACTTACAACTTTTTAGCTACAGTAGCTACTTTGCAACTACTTAGTTAGTTGCAAAGTAAACTTAACCTTAACCCTAACCTTAACTCCTAACTACTAACTACCCTAGCTAACAGCTACCCAGCTAACATTAGCTACAACACATTGGAATTCATAACATATATTATGAATTGGAATTTGTAAAATATACTAAATGGAATTTAAAGAAAAATACGAGATGCTCTGAGGCCAGGTTGGGTAGATAGGTGTGAACCACATACGGTATCTCCATCATCGTAAGTAAACTACTTGTTCATACTACTACTTGACAAGTGCTTGATTGAAACGGTCAAAGCACTCTTGTGCACAAACAATTAGTATAGAGTTGCATGTCAATTTGAATAATTATCTTGCATAAACGATGTGAAAGTTCAAATTTAGTTGAAGGCTTTCTTAATGAGCCTCATCTTATCTTTAGTTTTTTATGCAGAAAAGGAAGATGATTACATTAATACTGTACTTACTGAAACACTGTAGGAACATGTACTAACATATTTACAGTTATAAGACAACCTAGGAACATGTACTAACATATTTACAGTTATAAGTCAACCTAGGAACATGTACTAACATATTTACAGTTATAAGACAACCTAGGAACATGTACTAACATATTTACAGTTATAAGACAACCTAGGAACATGTACTAACATATTTACAGTTATAAGACAACATAGGAACATGTACTAACATATTTACAGTTATAAGACAACATAGGAACATGTACTATCATCTTTAGAGTTATAAGACAACATAGGAACATGTACTATCATATTTACAGTTATAAGACAACCTAGGAACATGTACTATCATCTTTAGAGTTATAAGACAACATAGGAACATGTACTAACATATTTACAGTTATAAGACAACCTAGGAACATGTACTATCATCTTTAGAGTTATAAGACAACATAAACATGACATCATCTTTAGAGTTATAAGACAACCTAGTGTACTATCATCTTTAGAGTTATAAGACAACATAGGAACATGTACTATCATCTTTAGAGTTATAAGACAACCTAGGAACATGTACTATCATCTTTAGAGTTATAAGACAACATAGGAACATGTACTATCATCTTTAGAGTTATAAGACAACCTAGGAACATGTACTATCATCTTTAGAGTTATAAGACAACATAGGAACATGTACTATCATCTTTAAAGTTATAAGACAACCCAGGAACATGTACTATCATCTTTAGAGTTATAAGACAACCTAGGAACATGTACTATCATCTTTAGAGTTATAAGACAACCCAGGAACATGTACAAGCATCTTTACAGTAATAAACAAACTGAGGAACTAATATCTTTACAGTTATAAGACAAACTAGGAAAATTAACCAATATCTTTACAGTAATAAGACAACCCATGAAAATGTACTAACATTTTTACAGTTATAAGACAACCTAGGAACACACTAACCATATCAAATCAAATTTTATTGGTCACATACAGATGGTTAGCAGATGTTAACGCGAGTGTAGCGAAATGCTTGTGCTTTTAGTTCCGGCCATGGAGTAATATCTAGCAAGTAATCTAACAATTTCACAACAACTACCTTTTACACACAAGTGTAAAGTGTCGTAACTGAATCAGAATTATTTAGGTAACATAGATAAATAAGATATTTTATTTATTTTATACTTGTCATTAGAATGTCTTCTTTTGGACTAAACTGTTGGCAGTTGCATTTTCCTTTCTTCTCTAGGGAAAAGTCACTTGGGGCCCTGAGAGGGGAGAGGTCAGGCTTGTCTTTTACATGTCCGGTAATATGCAGAATATCAGAAAGGGAGAAGTCAAGTTTGAACTTTTTCTTCATATTTGAAATGTGTCTGAAATTATACCTAAACCATGTGAAGGGCTCCACCATGTCTGTACTCCAGTCACTCCCTCCTTTTCCCATTGGAGGGAGGAGTATGGCAGTGTCTGGAACCATTGTATGTCCCCTCTGATGTTGCCCTTCTCTTGACCTAGTATATGACCAAGAGGCTCACTCTCCTCCGTGAGCTTGTCCAGGAGGGGGTGTATTTGAGATGGGAGTATCTATAATTGACAATTGATATATGCCATTGGATGAGGTAATGTTTTGGCACTATGAAGTACCAAGAACGAGAAGTAGAACCTCGTCTAAGAGACCAAACTGAACGATAATTTATAGCTAATGCTACCTGCCTATGGGATACTCCTTTCTCAACAGCGCCTTCTTCACCAAGCTGTCTGTGTGGGTGGACCATTTCAGTTTGTCCTTGATGTGTACACCGAGGAACTCAAAACTTTGCACCTTCTCCACTACTATCCCGTTGATGTGGATAGGGGAGTGCTCCCTCTGTGGTTTCCTGAAGTCCACGATCATCTCCTTTTTTTGTTGACGTTGAGTTTGGGGTTATTTTCCAGACACCACACCCCGAGGGCCCTCACCTCCTCCCTGTAGGCCGTCTCATCGTTGTTGGTAATCAATCCCATCACTGTAGTGTTGTCTACAAACCTGATGATTGAGGTGGAGGAGTGCACAGCCACGCAGTCATGGGTGAACAGGAGAACAGGAGGGCTGAGAACGCACCCTTGTGGGGCCCCAGTGTTGAGGATTAGCAGGTGGAGATGTTGTTACCTACCCTCACCACCTGGGGCGCCCCGTCAAAAAGTCCAGGACCCAGTTGCACAGAGCGGGGTCGAGACCCAGGGTACCCATGGTACTATGGTGTTAAATACTGAGCTGTAATCAATGAACAGCATTCTTATGTTGTTCATTCTCTATTTGGTTAGGTCGGGGTGTGATTTGGGTGGGCATTCTAGTTTTCCTATTTCTTTGTTTCGCCTGGTATGGTTCCCAATTAGAGACAATTGTCTATCGTTGTCTCTGATTGGGGATCATACTTAGGCAGCCTTTTTACCACCTTAGTTTGTGGGATCTTGATTTTGTATAGTTACTGTGTAGCCTGCAGAACGTTACGTTAGTTTATATATATATATATTTTTTGGTGTTCATCGAATAAAGAAAGATGTACGCTTACCACTCTGCACCTTGTTCTACTCATTCCAACAACGAGCGTGTCAGAAGATCCCACCACCAAAGGACCAAGCAGCGTGGCCAGGAGGAGCAGACATCCTAGGCCCGGGAGAAAAAGGAGTGGGGGACATCATGGACGTGGGAAGAAATTATGGCAGGGGACAAGACCCTTCCATGGAAGCAGGCGGAGGCAGCGAAGGAGGATCAACGACGACACTGGGGTTCGCAACCACGAAGCAAGCACGAGAGGCAGCCCCAAAACATTTTTTTTGGGGGGGGGGGGGGGAACACGGAGTGGTCGGAGGAGCCGAGGTGTGAACCAGAGCCAGTCCACACGGGATGGTCGGCGGAGCCGAGGGTTGAACCAGAGCCAGTCTGGGAGGGGAAGGTGAACTTGGAGGGGAATGAAGGGAGTGAATCAGAGACAGTTAAGGAGTTGATGGGGAAATTGGAGGAGAGAGTTATGAGAGAGCTGTTGTGTTGCTGCATGAGGCATGACATTCGCCCTAAGGAGCGTGTCCTCAGTTTAATGCCACCTGAGTCAGCACTCTGTACTCGTCCTGAGGAGCGTGCTAGCCGTCTGATGAAGACTGTGCCAGCCCCATGCACCAGGTCTCCAGTACGCCTCCCCAGCCCTGCACGTCCTGTGCCAGCTCTCTGTGCTCGATGTGAGGAGCGTGTTATCGTTCCGGTACAATGTGTGCCAGCTCTATGCTCCAGACCTCCAGTGCGCCTCCACAGCCCGGTGCCACCTGTACCGGCCCCACACATCAGACCTCCAGTGCACCTTCACAGTCCAGTACGTCCTGTGCCTCCTCCCTGCACTCGCCCTGAGGTGCGTGCCACCATCCCGGTGCCACCTGTACGTGCCCCCACGCATCAGGCCTCCATTGCGCCTCCACAGTCCAGAGCTTCCGGCGACAGTTCCCAGTCTAGAGCTTTCGGGCGACAGTTTACAGTCCGGAACCTCCTGAGATGGTCCACAGTCCGGAACCTCCTGAGACGGTCCACAGTCCAGAACCTCCTGAGATGGTCCACATTCCGGAACCACTTGAGATGGTCTACAGTCCGGAACCTCCAGTGATGAGCCATGGCCCGACGCCTCGAGTGATGATCCATGGCCTGGAGACTCCAGTGATGATCCATGGCACGGAGCCTCCAGTGATGATCCATGGCCTGGAGACTCCAGTGATGATCCATGGCACGGAGCCTCCAGTGATGATCCATGGCGCGAAGCCTCCAGTGATGTCCCATGGCATCGAAGACTCCAGTGATGATCCAAGGTCCAGAGTCTCCAGCAACGGTCTGCAGTCCAGAGTCTCCAGCGACGGTCTACAGTCCAGAGTCTCTAGCGACAGTCGGCAGTCCAGAGCCTCCTGCAACGGTCGGCAGTCCAGAGCCTCCAGCGATGGTCTGCGGTCCAGAGTCTCCAGCGACGGTCTGCTATCCAGAGCCTCCATTGACGGTCGGAGGTCCAGACCCTCCAGCGACAGTCTCCGTCCAGATCCTTCAGCGACAGTCTGCAGTCTAGAGCCTCCAGCGGAGGTTCCCATTCCGGATCCTCCTGCGAGGATTCCCTGTCCGGAGTACCCGGTGACGATCCACGGTCCGGAGCCTCTGGCGACGATCCACGGTCCGGAACCTCCGGCGACGATCCACGGTCCGGTTCCAAGGAAGCGGAGGGTTCAGTGAGCTGTGTCTACGTCCCGAACCGGAGCCGCAACCGAGGCTAGATGCCCACCCGGACCCTCCCCCATGGAGTCAGGTTTTGCGGCCAGAGTCCACACCTTTGGAGGGGGGGTCTGCACGCCCTGACCTTAGAGAGCCTTTTTATTTCTCTATTTGGTTCGGTCGGGGTGTGATTTGGGTGGGCATTCTAGTTTTCCTATTTCTTTGTTTGGCCTGGTATGGTTCCCAATCAGAGGCAGCTGTCTATCGTTGTCTCTGATTGGGGTTCATACTTAGGCAGCCTTTTTCCCCACCTTAGTTTTTGGGATCTTGATTTTGTATAGTTACTGTACATTTACATTTACATTTAAGTCATTTAGCAGACGCTCTTATCCAGAGCGACTTACAAATTGGTGCTTTCACCTTATGACATTATGAAATTGGTGCTTTCACCTTACTGTGTAGCCTTGCAGAACGTTACGTTCGTTTAAATATATATATTTTTTTGTTTGTTCATTAAATAAAGAGAGATGTACGCTTACCACGCTGCACCTTGTTCTACTCATTCCAACGAGTGTGACAGCGGGTCGTGTCGGTGGCACTGTATAGTCCTCAAAGCGAGCAAAGAAGTTGTTTAGTTTGTCTGGGAGCAAGACATCGGGGTCCGCAATGGGGCTGGTTTTCTTTTTGTGGTCTGTGATTGACTGTAGACCCTGCCACATAACTCATGTCTGAACCGTTGAATTACGACTCTACTTTGTCTCTATACTGACGCTTAGCTTGTTTGATTGCCTTGTGGAGGGAATAGCTACACTGTTTCAGTTTTGCGGAAATGCTGCCATCAATCCACGGTTTCTGGTTGGGAAGGATTTAATAGTCGCCGTGGGTACAACATCACTGATGCACTTGCTAATAAACTTGCTCACACGCGATCAAAGCAATCTTGAAGTGTGGAATCAGATTGGTCGGACCAGAGCTGAACAGACCTGAGCACGGGAGTTTCCTGTTTTAGTTTCTGTCTATAAGCTGGGAGCAACAAATTTGAGTTGTTGTCAGATTTGCCGAAAAGAGGGCGAGGGAGGGCTTGTATGCATTGCTTATGATGAATTTTGCCAGCCTGGGTCGCGCATTCGATATGCTGAAAAATGAAGGGAGCCTTGTTTTCAGATTAGCCTTGTTAAAATCCCCAGCTACAATAAATGCAGTCTCAGGATATGTGGTATCCAGTTTATATAGAGTCCAATGAAGTTCTTTCAGGGCCGTTGAGGTGTCTGCTTGGGGGGGGGGTATACACGACTGTGATTATAATCTAAGATAATTATCTCGGTAGATAATGCTGTCGGCATTTGATTGTAAGGAATTCAAGGTCAGGTGAACAAAATGACTTGAGTTCCTATATGTTGTTATGATCACACCACGACTTGTTAATCATAAGGCATACACCCCCACCCTTCTTCATAACAGAGAGATGTTTGTTTCTGTCGGCGCGATGCGTGAAGAAACCAGGTGGCCGCACAGACTCTGATAACTTATCCCGAGTGAGCCATGTTTCCGTGAAACAGAGAATGTTACAATCTCTGATGTCTCTCTGGAAGGCAACCCTTGCTCAGATTTCGTCTACCTTGTTGTCAAGAGACTGGACATTGTCGAGTAGTATACTCGGGAGCGGTGGGCAATGTGCCTGCTTACGGAGCCTGCTGTTTTGGGTCACCTGCTGAGATCCGATCCATTTTCCTGGTTGGTGGACCAAACTGAATATAATAAGACTTAAGATTTCCTGGGGTAACAGTGAAGAAATAATACATGAAAAACAAAATACTGCATAGTTACCTAAGAACGCGAAGCGAGGCGGCCATCTCTGTTGGCCATTTTGTATTGTACTAGCACCTTTACAGTAATTAGACAGCTGAGGAACAAGTACTAACATCTTTACAGTTGTAAGACAACATAGGAACAACATACTAACATCTTTACAGTTGTAAGACAACATAGGAACAACATACTAACATCTTTACAGTTGTAAAACAACATAGGAACATACTAACATCTTTACAGTTGTAAGACAACATAGGAACATACTAACATCTTTACAGTTGTAAGACAACATAGGAACAACATACTAACATCTTTACAGTTGTAAGACAACATAGGAACAACATACTAACATCTTTACAGTTGTAAGACAACATAGGAACAACATACTAACATCTTTCCAGTTGTAAGACAACATAGGAACAACATACTAACATCTTTACAGTTGTAAGACAACATAGGAACAACATACTAACATCTTTACAGTTGTAAGACAACATAGGAACAACATACTAACATCTTTACAGTTGTAAGACAACATAGGAACATACTAACATCTTTACAGTTGTAAGACAACATAGGAACAACATACTAACATCTTTACAGTTGTAAGACAACATAGGAACAACATACTAACATCTTTACAGTTGTAAGACAACATAGGAACAACATACTAACATCTTTCCAGTTGTAAGACAACATAGGAACAACATACTAACATCTTTACAGTTGTAAGACAACATAGGAACAACATACTAACATCTTTACAGTTGTAAGACAACATAGGAACAACATACTAACATCTTTACAGTTGTAAGACAACATAGGAACATACTAACATCTTTACAGTTGTAAGACAACATAGGAACAACATACTAACATCTTTACAGTTGTAAGACAACATAGGAACATACTAACATCTTTACAGTTAAGGGAAAGTCTGGTACACTTTATTTTACAGTAGTAATTACTAAGACATTACACGGTGATAACACAGTAACAACCTATCAATTACTGTACTTACATCTCATTGTTACAGTGTGGTGCACTCCTTTAGAGCTATGTACATTACCACAGCATTATTGTCAACTTGTGGAATTATGTGGTTGACTACAAAGACTAGTGTCACTCAATAGTCTTCAGGTAACGAAAATAAATAAATACATAAAGAAGGGCTGTGCAGATTCAGCTGTGAATGTAAGGATTAGGAAAGGATGGGATAGAATAGGACAGGATTGGATAGGATGGGATTGGATAAATTGGTGTAGGATGGGATAGGATGGGATGGGATGGGATGAGATGGGATAGGATATGATAGGATAAAATACAGTACCATTATCAACACTAAACTTGTCATTGTACCAAAGATAACCTGTTTTATCATATGTGCTGTGACTGTGAATCATGAGTAGTTCCATGATTGTGACGAGAGAGAGAGAGAGAGGTCTGAGAGACAAGACAAGAAGGGCATTCTATGCCATCAAAAGGAATATAAAATTCAACATACCAATTAGGATCTGGCTAAAAATACTTGAATCAGTCATAGAGCCCATTGCCCTTTATGGTTGTGAGGTCTGGGGTCCGCTCACCAACCAAGACTTCACAAAATGGGACAAACACCAAATTGAGACTCTGCATGCAGAATTCTGCAAAAATATCCTCCGCGTACAACGTAGAACACCAAATAATGCATGCATAGCAGAATTAGGCCGATACCCACTAATTCTCCAAATCCAGAAAAGAGCCGTTAAATTCTACTACCACCTAAAAGGTAACAATTCCCAGACCTTCCATAACAAAGCCATCACCTACAGAGAGATGAACCAGGAGAAGAGTCCCCTATGCAAGCTGGTCCTGGGGCTCTGTTCACAAACACAAACACAGCCCACAGAGCCCCAGGACAGCAGCACAATTAGACCCAATCAAATCATGAGAAAACAAAAAGATAATTACTTGACACATTGAAAATAATTAACAAAAAAACAGCGCAAACTAGAATGCTATTTGGCCCTAAACAGAGAGTACACAGTGGCAGAGACAAAGTGGAATCTCAATTCAATGGCTCAGACACAAGAGGCACATGTGGCAGGGTCTACAGTCAATCACGGACTACAAGACGAAACCCAGCCCAGTCACGGACCAGGATGTCTTGCTCCCAGGCAGACTAAATAACTTTTTTGCCCGCTTTGAGGACAATACAGTGCCACTGACACGGCCTGCAACGAAAACATGCGGTCTCTCCTTCACTGTAGCCGAGGTGAGTAAGACATTTAAACGTGTTAACCCTCGCAAGGCTGCAGGCCCAGACGGCATCCCCAGCCGCGCCCTCAGAGCATGCGCAGACCAGCTGGCCGGTGTGTTTACGGACATATTCAATCAATCCCTATACCAGTCTGCTGTTCCCACATGCTTCAAGAGGGCCACCATTGTTCCTGTTCCCAAGAAAGCTAAGGTAACTGAGCTAAACGACTACCGCCCCGTAGCACTCACTTCCGTCATCATGAAGTGCTTTGAGAGACTAGTCAAGGACCATATCACCTCCACCCTACCTGACACCCTAGACCCACTCCAATTTGCTTACCGCCCAAATAGGTCCACAGACGATGCAATCTCAACCACACTGCACACTGCCCTAACCCACCTGGACAAGAGGAATACCTATGTGAGAATGCTGTTCATCGACTACAGCTCGGCATTCAACACCATAGTACCCTCCAAGCTCGTCATCAAGCTCGAGACCCTGGGTCTCGACCCCGCCCTGTGCAACTGGGTACTGGACTTCCTGACGGGCCGCCCCCAGGTGGTGAGGGTAGGCAACAACATCTCCTCCCCGCTGATCCTCAACACGGGGGGCCCCACAAGGGTGCGTTCTGAGCCCTCTCCTGTACTCCCTGTTCACCCACGACTGCGTGGCCACGCACGCCTCCAACTCAATCAACAAGTTTGCGGACGACACAACAGTGGTAGGCTTGATTACCAACAACGACGAGACGGCCTACAGGGAGGAGGTGAGGGCCCTCGGAGTGTGGTGTCAGGAAAATAACCTCACACTCAACGTCAACAAAACTAAGGAGATGATTGTGGACTTCAGGAAACAGCAGAGGGAACACCCCCTATCCACATCGATGGAACAGTAGTGGAGAGGGTAGCAAGTTTTAAGTTCCTCGGCATACACATCACAGACAAACTGAATTGGTCCACTCACACTGACAGCGTCGTGAAGAAGGCGCAGCAGCGCCTCTTCAACCTCAGGAGGCTGAAGAAATTTGGCTTGTCACCAAAAGCACTCACAAACTTCTACAGATGCACAATCGAGAGCATCCTGGCGGGCTGTATCACCGCCTGGTACGGCAACTGCTCCGCCCTCAACCGTAAGGCTCTCCAGAGGGTAGTGAGGTCTGCACAACGCATCACCGGGGCAAACTACCTGCCCTCCAGGACACCTACACCACCCGATGTTACAGGAAGGCCATAAAGATCATCAAGGACATCAACCACCCGAACCACTGCCTGTTCACCCCGCTATCATCCAGAAGGCGAGGTCAGTACAGGTGCATCAAAGCTGGGACTGAGAGACTGAAAAACAGCTTCTATCTCAAGGCTATCAGACTGTTAAACAGCCACCATTGAGTGGCTGCTGCCAACACACTGTCATTGACACTGACCCAACTCCAGCCACTTTAATAATGGGAATTGATGGGAAATGATGTAAATATATCACTAGCCACTTTAAACAATGCTACCTTATATAATGTTACTTACCCTACATTATTCATCTCATATGCATACGTATATACTGTACTCTACATCATCGACTGCATCCTTATGTAATACATGTATCACTAGCCACTTTAACTATGCCACTTTGTTTACTTTGTCTACATACTCATCTCATATGTATATACTGTACTCGATACCATCTACTGTATGCTGCTCTGTACCATCACTCACTCATATATCCTTATGTACATATTCTTTATCCCCTTACACTGTGTATAAGACAGTAGTTTTAGAATTGTTAGTTAGATTACTTGTTGGTTATCACTGCATTGTCGGAACTAGAAGCACAAGCATTTCGCTACACTTGCATTAACATCTGCTAACCATGTGTATGTGACAAATAACATTTGATTTGATTTGATTTGATTTTGACTGACCCAAACTTAAGGAAAGCTTTGACTATGTTCAAACTCAGTGAGCATAGCCTTGCTATTGAGAAAGGCCAACGTAGGCAGACATGGCTCTCAAGAGAAGACACCTCACAAAATGAGGTGGAAACTGAGCTACACTTCCCAACCTCCTGCCCTATGTATGACCATATTAGAGAGACATATTTCCTTCAGATTACACAGATCCTCAAAGAATTCAAAAACAAATCCAATTTTGATAAACTCCCATATCTACTGGGTGAAATTCCACAGTCTGCCATCACAGCTGCAGGATTTGTGACCTGTTGCCACAAGCATAGGGCAACAAGTGAAGAACAAACACCATTGTAAATACAACCCATATTTATGCTTATTTATTTTCCCTTGTGTACTTTAACCATATATAATATGACATTTGTAATGTCTTTATTGTTTTGAAACTTCTGTATGTGTAATGTTTACTGTTAATTTTCATTGTTTATTTAACTTTTGTATATTATCTACCTCACTTGCTTTGACAATGTTAACACATGTTAACACATGTTTCCCATGCCAATAAAGTCCCTTGAATTGAATTGAATTGAGAGAGAAGAGAGAGAGAACAAACTCTCTCTGTGTCTCCACCTGCTGCCCGAGCAATTGGGAGCTTGGTGAGATGGGCTGTGTGCAATGACATCAGTGGGACTGAAACCAGAGTAAACCGTTTATAGCGTGAGTTTGGCTGATTGGCTCTGGCAGAATTGAATCACTAGCTAAACAGCCTCCGACTGTAGCTCTCTGCTTCTGTTACTTAGTTAAACACTTCACAACAATGTCCCCTTTCTCTGTGTGTGTCTGTTTCATAGGGATGTGAGTAGGATGTTTTTTTCTCATCTCAAACATTCCTCAGTAGCTGTAGGTGTTTCCTATTGTTGTATATGTAGCTGTGGGTGTTTCCTCCTGTAGATTAAGTAGCTGTGTGTGTTTCCTGTTGTATATGTAGCTGTGGGTGTTTCCTCCTGTAGATTAAGTAGCTGAGTGTGTTTCCTGTTGTATATGTAGCTGTGGGTGTTTCCTCCTGTAGATTAAGTAGCTGTATGTGTTTCCTGTTGTATATGTAGCTGTGGGTGTTTCCTCCTGTAGATTAAGTAGCTGTGTGTGTTTCCTGTTGTATATGTAGCTGTGGGTGTTTCTTGTTGTTGTATATGTAGCTGTATGTGTTTCCTGTTGTTTTATATGTAGCTGTATGTGTTTCCTGTTGTTGCATTTGTAGCTGTGGGTGTTTCATGTTGTGGGCAGTGCTTAATTTGTAAATCTGAAGGTGCTGGAGCAAAATGTGAGCTTGAGAGGGTGGTGACCTCGGGAGCTCCGGAACGCATGAGAGAAAAAAAGCTTGTACATCAGCTCATTTGCATAGTGGCATAGAGCAGTAGAGTAGAGGCACTTACAGAAGTTGCACACATGGAGAACATTTTTAGTGACCTAGGGTCTGAGAAAAATGTGGCCTTTAGTAAACACATTTCATACAATTCTACATAGTTTTACATGACTGGAGACTTTAGGATAATCTTTTTTATTGCTGCGTTCAAAACATCTCTGAAATCTCTGACTTCCGATTTCAAATCAAATCAAATCAAATTTTATTTGTCACATACACATGGTTAGCAGATGTTAATGTGAGTGTAGCGAAATGCTTGTGCTTCTAGTTCCGACAATGCAGTGATAACCAACAAGTAATCTAACTAACAATTCCAAAACTACTGTCTTATACCCAGTGTAAGGGGATAAGGAATATGTACATAAGGATATATGAATGAGTGATGGTACAGAGCAGCATACAGTAGATGGTATCGAGTACAGTATATACATATGAGATGAGTATGTAGACAAAGTAAACAAAGTGGCATAGTTAAAGTGGCTAGTGATACATGTATTACATAAGGATGCAGTCGATGATGTAGAGTACAGTATATATGTATGCATATGAGATGAATAATGTAGGGTAAGTAACATTATATAAGGTAGCATTGTTTAAAGTGGCTAGTGATATATTTACATCATTTCCCATCAATTCCCATTATTAAAGTGGCTGGAGTTGGGTCAGTGTCAATGACAGTGTGTTGGCAGCAGCCACTCAATGTTAGTGGTGGCTGTTTAACAGTCTGATGGCCTTGAGATAGAAGCTGTTTTTCAGTCTCTCGGTCCCAGCTTTGATGCACCTGTACTGACCTCGCCTTCTGGATGATAGCGGGGTGAACAGGCAGTGGTTCGGGTGGTTGATGTCCTTGATGATCTTTATGGCCTTCCTGTAACATTGGGTGGTGTAGGTGTCCTGGAGGGCAGGTAGTTTGCCCCCGGTGATGCGTTGTGCAGACCTCACTACCCTCTGGAGAGTCTTACGGTTGAGGGCGGAGCAGTTGCCGTACTAGGCAGTGATACAGCCCGCCAGGATGCTCTCGATTGTGCATCTGTAGAAGTTTGTGAGTGCTTTTGGTGACAAGCCGAATTTCTTCAGCCTCCTGAGGTTGAAGAGGCGCTGCTGCGCCTTCTTCACGACGCTGTCAGTGTGAGTGGACCAATTCAGTTTGTCTGTGATGTGTATGCCGAGGAACTTAAAACTTGCTACCCTCTCCACTACTGTTCCATCGATGTGGATAGGGGGGTGTTCCCTCTGCTGTTTCCTGAAGTCCACAATCATCTCCTTAGTGTTGTTGACGTTGAGTGTGAGGTTATATTCCTGACACCACACTCCGAGGGCCCTCACCTCCTCCCTGTAGGCCGTCTTCGTCGTTGTTGGTAATCAAGCCTACCACTGTTGTGTCGTCCGCAAACTTGATGATTGAGTTGGAAGCGTGCGTGGCCACGCAGTCGTGGGTGAACAGGGAGTACAGGAGAGGGCTCAGAATGCACCCTTGTGGGGCCCCCGTGTTGAGGATCAGCGGGGAGGAGATGTTGTTGCCTACCCTCACCACCTGGGGGCGGCCCGTCAGGAAGTCCAGTACCCAGTTGCACAGGGCGGGGTCGAGACCCAGGGTCTCGAGCTTGATGACGAGCTTGGAGGGTACTATGGTGTTGAATGCCGAGCTGTAGTCGATGAACAGCATTCTCACATAGGTATTCCTCTTGTCCAGGTGGGTTAGGGCAGTGTGCAGTGTGGTTGAGATTGCATTGTCTGTGGACCTATTTGGGCGGTAAGCAAATTGGAGCTCGTTCAAGTTCAAGACACCTGGATCTGACTGGGAAAATACGCTTTAAACGGTCATCCAGCTCAGAATTTCAACTTGTGAACTCAGGCCTCTTCCTAGAGTCTTTCCAACCTGAAGATCACTGACGTCATGTTTCAACCTAGTCTTTTTCTGAGTTCCCAGTTCTCATTAAAGCTCCATAATACCGTACAAATGATCAGAATTACTTGCTACTTTGACACTGACAAACGGATAATCTGAGATCAATAAAAACGAACTCATCTTGAATCCATCAATAGCCTAGGCCTAGGTGTGTGGAGAAACATATTGTAGGCTACCATAAGAGGAGGAAATTATAGTCCTAGAAATGTTTTGCAGTATCTTTGACTCACCCAATGATGCACAGCTCACTCACTGGTGATGGCCGATGTGCTCGTGCCAAAAGCTTTGCAAAACAATAGGCTTATTTGGAAGTTGATCAAATATTTTGGAAGCATTTGCTTTCCAACCTGTGTTTTCCAGTGATTTATTTGAAATATTGTGAACATCCTGTTTTGTCTGCATGCTGTTTGTTCACTGACAGATTTGCACCTATTCTTTCTAAATGGGCTACAGCACCACAGCTGGGCCAATTTCTTTATAAAGAAGCTGTTGATCCTCTGTGGCTAAATTATTAGCTTTCTCAGGGTATATCAGGCTATTCTGAAGGATTTCATTTCTTTCTGAACAGACAGCAGAAACTCTATAATTTTGACAAATGTATTTAAATTTATCAAGGGTGCTGCTGCTCCTCCAGAACCTTACGCGTAGCTATGATTCTGTGCTGAAATACGTAAATGATGAAGTTCAAAGCTGGAGAGATGAGATTTGGAGGTTAATTCATGTCTATCAGAGCAGAGAGGGAGAGAGATCAGTGAATCTCCTTCCAGTTCTGTGAGAGACACAGGCCTGCTTCTCACACAGCCACGTTCACGCATTGGTCTCAAACATAGGTTACAATGTTGCGCAAAACAGAAGCCCGAGCCGGCCCAACCCAAATCAATTTGTACAATATCAGGGCTTGGGTTGGGGAATGGGGGGGATAACTAGGAAAGAGTTAACTCAAATAAACTTTGATCGCTTTTATTATAATTTTTACATTGCAATAAGTGAGAGAGAAAAAATCATGCCATGAGAGGTACTGGAGCCGGCCAAAAAGGTCCCGGAACCAGCACAAATTAGGCCCTGGCTGTGGGTGTTTCCTGTGGTTGTACGTGTAGCTGTTCAGTGATCTGGCCCCCGGGCTCTCAGCCAGACATTGTTCCCACACACACACACACACACACACACACACACACACACACACACACACACACACACACACACACACACACACACACACACACACACACACACACACACACACAGAGAGAAAAAAGGTTAGGAGCTAATCTGCTCCTCCCACTGCATCCAATCATTCACCTTTCACTGCCACCTGATACAGAATGACACAGGATGTGTCTCAAATTGCACCCCATGCCTTATATTTAGTAGTCGACTACATAAGGAATAGGGTTCCATTTGGGACGCTATAACAGCGTTTACCAAGAGAAACAAGGTGGCACACGCTTTAGGAAAGGAGGAGGAACATGAGAAGATAGAGTCTGGGCTGAAGGTATAGATCGGCGGCATAGAGGGCAATGTATTCAAGTGAGATTATCAGAGAACAACAGCTTTTATTTATATAAGACCACAAACATTGAAGTGATTTTTCTTCATGGTTTGATAAAAGCCTATTATAAAATCTGACAAATGTATTTTACCATGAGAGGCTTTGGTATATTCAACCTGCTTTAATGATGCTTTAATCTTGTGTAATAACAAATTAAAATACATTTTTCTTTCATTCAATTTGTGCCATCACCTTTCTTGTACATAGCCTCATTCTCTTATTTCTTAAAGACTGCTGTAATTCACAGAACGATCATCTCTCCATACCACATCACCCAATGAGCACCATGTGAAAAAGAAAAACACATTTTCAAGTTCTGTGACTAATTATCTGCAGAACTCAGTCATGACCTTCAGTCAGTTTATTGATCTGGGCGAAGATAAACAGAAATCTAGGTTTATTATGTGATACATTTTTTTTATGTCTTCCTTGACAAGGTTTCATGGAACCTTTACACACTGTAAAGAGAGCAAGGAGAGCTAGAGAGAGAGAGGTGCACAGCCAAAAACATACCATTTGAAATGTCTATATTCTTTTAAAACTTTTGTGAGTGTAATGTTTACTAATGTGTGTCTTGATTATTTCCCTTTTGGATATTGTCAATTGCATTTACTTTGGCAATGTAAACATATGTTTCCCAAGGAAATAGAGCCCTTCGAATTGAGAGAGTAATAGAGAGACAGAGAGACAGAGCGAGAGAGACAGAGCGAGAGAGACAGAGAGAAAGAGAGAGAGAGAGAGAGAGGGAGAGGGAGAGAGAGAGAGAGAGAGAGAGAGAGAGAGATACAGAGCGAGAGAGAGAGAGGGAGAGGGAGAGGGAGAGAGGGAGAGGGAGAGAGAGAGAGGAGAGAGAGAGAGAGAGAGAGAGAGAGAGAGAGTGAGAGAGAGAGAGAGAGAGAGACAGAGAGAGAGAGAGTGAGAGACAGAGAGACAGAGTGAGAGAGAGAGAGAGAGAGAGGGAGAGAGAGAGAGAGAGAGAGAGAGAGAGAGAGAGAGAGAGAGAGAGAGAGAGAGAAAAACTGAGGTCTTAATTGACAAAACTTTACATCTCCACCTGATCTGTCCGTCCTCGGGCTTTGCTCCTCTGGCTGTCTGGAGGTCAGAATGGAACTGAATTACTGATATCACAATATTTACAATCCAGCAACCTAATGATCCAGCTGGTGAAAAGAAACAGACGGGGGAGACAGGGTAAACAAACAGGGACTACGTACCAAATGGGACCCTATTCCCTATTTAGTGCACTATTTTTGACCAGGGCTTTGTGAACAATATAGGAAATAGGGTGGCATTTGAGGACGCAAAGACTAATATACTGACAGGCAAGGCTAGCTAACAGTTGTAACGTTTGCTACATTTGGAAAATGAATTTAATCTTTATTTGGTTCCAAATAAGAACTTCAAATTAGGGACAGATAACAAAGGATTGTTTCTGACTCAGAGACTGTAAGTAACTGTAAGGACCAGCAAGGGACAGACAGGTTTCTCTGGCCCTTTTTAAACTTCCTCTACCTCTTCCTTCATATTCCTCTACCCTCCTCTACCTCTACTCTCCTCTTCCTCTACCCTCCTCTACCTTTACCATCCTCTTCCTCTACCTTCCTCTTCCTCTACTATACCATTGGTCCAGAACATAGACACAACCCCCATACCCTCCTTGACTGATCCATGGGTCCATGATCCAGGCCACAGACACAGACATCTCTTTCCCCTCCTTCGCAGACTGCCCGAGGAGAGTCCTACACTGTGCTCTGATGAGAGCATCCCTAGACAGATGTGCCAGTGGTAATACTGTGTAATGGCTTTATTAGATAGTCTGTGCAGGATCTGCTCCTTTGTAATGACGTCATTTGAAATATATAATATGGTTAATATGGGAGGGCTTTTTCTCCATTTCAGAGGCATTGGTGTAATTCATCATTTAATCAACCTACAGGATAATTCAGAGGCATTGGTGTAATTCATCATTTAATCAACCTACAGGATAATTCAGAGGCATTGGTGTAATTCATCATTTAATCAACCTACAGGATAATTCAGAGGCATTGGTGTAATTCATCATTTAATCAACCTACAGGATAATTCAGAGGCATTGGTGTAATTCATCATTTAATCAACCTAATTCAGAGGCATAATGGTGTAATTCAGATTTAATCAACCTACAGGCATTGGTGTAATTCATCATTTAATCAACCTACAGGATAATTCAGAGGCATTGGTGTAATTCATCATTTAATCAACCTACAGGATAATTCAGAGGCATTGGTGTAATTCATCATTTAATCAACCTACAGGATAATTCAGAGGCATTGGTGTAATTCATCATTTAATCAACCTACAGGATAATTCAGAGGCATTGGTGTAATTCATCTTTTAATCAACCTACAGGATAATTCAGAGGCATTGGTGTAATTCATCTTTTAATCAACCTACAGGATAATTCAGAGGCATTGGTGTAATTCATCTTTTAATCAACCTACAGGATAATTCAGAGGCATTGGTGTAATTCATCTTTTAATCAACCTACAGGATATGTAGATCATTCTCTTGATAGTAATGCCCTTAATATGATTATTTCATGTTTTACTCAAAGGAAATGTGTTATGTGAAGCGGACCGTATACAAAGTGTTGTACTAGGACTAAAGACACGTGCAGAGCCCATGGTCTATTGGTAATGCTCCCTGCCAGTCAACACCCCCCCACACACACACACACACAACACACACACATGCACACACGCACGTACACATACACACACGCACATGCAGGCACACACACACAAGTATACACACACAGACAGAGACACAGAGACACACACACACAAGTATACACAAATAGACACAAACAGTAGTCTGAGTAATAGAATATTTGTTCATTTGAATTCAAGGTGGTTTGATAAGTCTCTGAACCAGCCTCAGTCCTCCTGCTTTGCATGGTCGGACCTTCTAAATGACAGTAAATCCTCTATATATGGTCTGTGTGTGTGTGCGTGTGTGTCCATGTGTGCGTGTGCACGTGCGCGTGTGCATTTGCGGGATTGTGCGCCTGTGTTTTGTGCGTCCTGGTTGAGAGCCTCTGTTAATTCATGAAGAAACAGGTGAACTAGTCTAGACCAATCAGCATCCTCCTAGAGCTAGGACAGTAACATTAATCGGACATAGCAACAATACACATCTTTTCAGGAATATATTGATGAGCTACAGTGGGGTCCATAATTATTGGCATCCTTAATAAAGATGAGCAAAAAAGATTGTATACTATAAATTATATAAATACTGAGCTATATTGTATGATCCAAATGTTTTTAATCTTATTATTTTATAGTAATACAATTGCTGGGAGAAAGTGAGATTTTGTTTAAGTAATACATTTGTTTTAAAAGACAAGGGTCAAAACTAATGACATGGCTGTTTTCATTACTCATTATTCATTGCACCCTCTCCCCTTGCGAGGATAACAACACTGAGCATTTTTCTTAAATGTTTTATGAGTTGGACAACACATTGGGAGGGATCTTAGACCATTCCTCCATAGAGCATATTCCCAGATCCTTGATATCCTTCGTCTACGCGTATGGTCTGCCCTCTTCATTTCAAACCACAGTTTTTCAATGGGTTTCAAGTCTAGAGACAGAGATGACCATTGCAAAATTAATTTTGCAGTCAGTTATTTGTGGAATTTGGTTAGTGCTCAGGCAGTAGGAAGCTCTCTCATCCATTTATATACAGATGATACAGCCTTATACTCAGCTGGCCAACAAGCTTTCTCTACCCTTAACCTTGTTCTGAACACCTCCAATACAAAGGTCATGTGGTTTGGTAAGAAGAATGCTCCTCTCCCCGCATGTGTGATTACTACCTCTGAGAGTTTAGAGCTGGGAGTACTTAGGAGTATGGCTTGACAGTACACTGTCCTTCTCTCAGCACATATTAAAGCTGCAGGTTAAAGTTAAATCTAGACTTGGTTTCCTCTATCGTAATCGCTCCTCTTTCACCCCAGCTGCCAAACTCATCCTGAGTCAGATGACCATCCAACCATGCTAGATTACGGAGACGTAATTTATGGATTGGCAGGTATGGGTGCTCTCGAGCGGCTAGATATTCTTTACCATTCTGCCATCAGATTTGCCACCAATGATCCTTATAGGACACATCACTGCACTCTATACTCTTCTGTAAACTGTTCATCGCTGTATACCCATTTTATTTATAAAACCCCTTTAAACCTCACTCCCCCTTATCTGAGATATCTACTGCAGCCCTCATCCTCCACATACAACACCCGTTCTGCCAGTCACATTCTGTTAAAGGTCTCCAAAACACACACATCCCTGGGTCGCTTGTCTTTTCAGTTCGCTGCAGCTAGCGACTGCAATGAGCTGCAACAAACACTCAAACTGGACAGTTTTATCTCAATTTCCTCATTCAAAGACTCAATCATGGACACAATTACTGACAGTTGTGGTTGCTTTGCGTGATGTATTGTTGCCTCTACCTTCTTGCCCTTTGTGCTGTTGTCTTGTGCCCATTAATGTTTGTACCATGTTTAGTGCTGCTACCATGTTGTGCTGCTGCCATGTTGTATTGCTACCATGTTGTGTTACTAATGTTGTGCTGCTGCCATGTTGTGATGCTACCATGTTGTGTTGCTACCATGTTGTGTTGCTACCATTCTGTGTTGCTACCATGTTGTGTTGCTACCATGCTGTGTTGCTACCATGCTGTGTTGCTACCATGTTGTGTTGCTACCATGCTGTGTTGCTACCATGTTGTGTTGCTACCATGTTGTGTTGCTACCATGCTGTGTTGCTACCATGTTGTGTTGCTACCATGTTGTGTTGCTACCATGCTGTGTTGCTACCATGTTGTGTTGCTACCATGCTGTGTTGTCATATGTCTTAGGTCTCTATTTATGTAGTGTTGTGTTGTCTCCCTTGTTGTGTTGCTACATTTACATTTACATTTAAGTCATTTAGCAGACGCTCTTATCCAGAGCGACTTACAAATTGGTGCATTCACCTTATGACATCCAGTGGACCAGCCACTTTACAATAGTGCATCTAAATCTTTTAAGGGGGGTGAGAAGGATTACTTTATCCTATCCTAGGTATTCCTTAAAGAGGTGGGGTTTCAGGTGTCTCCGGAAGGTGGTGATTGACTCCGCTGTCCTGGCGTCGTGAGGCAGTTTGTTCCACCATTGGGGGGCCAGAGCAGCGAACAGTTTTGACTGGGCTGAGCGGGAACTGTACTTCCTCAGTGGTAGGGAGGCGAGCAGGCCAGAGGTGGATGAACGCAGTGCCCTTGTTTGGGTGTAGGGCCTGATCAGAGCCTGGAGGTACTGAGGTGCCGTTCCCCTCACAGCTCCGTAGGCAAGCACCATGGTCTTGTAGCGGATGCGAGCTTCAACTGGAAGCCAGTGGAGAGAGCGGAGGAGCGGGGTGACGTGAGAGAACTTGGGAAGGTTGAACACCAGACGGGCTGCGGCGTTCTGGATGAGTTGTAGGGGTTTAATGGCACAGGCAGGGAGCCCAGCCAACAGCGAGTTGCAGTAATCCAGACGGGAGATGACAAGTGCCTGGATTAGGACCTGCGCCGCTTCCTGTGTGAGGCAGGGTCGTACTCTGCGGATGCTACCATGCTGTGTTGCTACCATGCTGTGTTGTCATATGTCTTAGGTCTCTATTTATGTAGTGTTGTGTTGTCTCCCTTGTTGTGTTGCTACCATGCTGTGTTGTCTTAGGTCTCTATTTATGTAGTGTTGTGTTGTCTCCCTTGTTGTGTTGCTACCATGCTGTGTTGTCTTAGGTCTCTATTTATGTAGTGTTGTGTTGTCTCCCTTGTTGTGTTGCTACCATGCTGTGTTGTCTTAGGTCTCTATTTATGTAGTGTTGTGTTGTCTCCCTTGTTGTGTTGCTACCATGCTGTGTTGTCTTAGGTCTCTATTTATGTAGTGTTGTGTTGTCTCCTTGTTGTGTTGCTACCATGCTGTGTTGTCTTAGGTCTCTATTTATGTAGTGTTGTGTTGTCTCCCTTGTTGTGTTGCTACCATGCTGTGTTGTCTTAGGTCTCTATTTATGTAGTGTTGTGTTGTCTCCCTTGTTGTGTTGCTACCATGCTGTGTTGTCTTAGGTCTCTATTTATGTAGTGTTGTGTTGTCTCCCTTGTTGTGTTGCTACCATGCTGTGTTGTCTTAGGTCTCTATTTATGTAGTGTTGTGTTGTCTCCCTTGTTGTGTTGCTACCATGCTGTGTTGTCTTAGGTCTCTATTTATGTAGTGTTGTGTTGTCTCCCTTGTTGTGTTGCTACCATGCTGTGTTGTCTTAGGTCTCTATTTATGTAGTGTTGTGTTGTCTCCTTGTTGTGTTGCTACCATGCTGTGTTGTCTTAGGTCTCTATTTATGTAGTGTTGTGTTGTCTCCTTGTTGTGTTGCTACCATGCTGTGTTGTCTTAGGTCTCTATTTATGTAGTGTTGTGTTGTCTCCTTGTTGTGTTGCTACCATGCTGTGTTGTCTTAGGTCTCTATTTATGTAGTGTTGTGTTGTCTCCTTGTTGTGTTGCTACCATGCTGTGTTGTCTTAGGTCTCTATTTATGTAGTGTTGTGTTGTCTCCCTTGTTGTGTTGCTACCATGCTGTGTTGTCTTAGGTCTCTATTTATGTAGTGTTGTGTTGTCTCCCTTGTTGTGTTGCTACCATGCTGTGTTGTCTTAGGTCTCTATTTATGTAGTGTTGTGTTGTCTCCCTTGTTGTGTTGCTACCATGCTGTGTTGTCATATATCTTAGGTCTCTATTTATGTAGTGTTGTGTTGTCTCCCTTGTTGTGTTGCTACCATGCTGTGTTGTCATATGTCTTAGGTCTCTATTTATGTAGTGTTGTGTTGTCTCCCTTGTTGTGTTGCTACATTCACATTTACATTTAAGTCATTTAGCAGACGCTCTTATCCAGAGCGACTTACAAATTGGTGCATTCACCTTATGACATCCAGTGGAGCAGCCACTTTACAATAGTGCATCTAAATCTTTTAAGGGGGGTGAGAAGGATTACTTTATCCTATCCTAGGTATTCCTTAAAGAGGTGGGGTTTCAGGTGTCTCCGGAAGGTGGTGATTGACTCCGCTGTCCTGGCGTCGTGAGGCAGTTTGTTCCACCATTGGGGGGCCAGAGCAGCGAACAGTTTTGACTGGGCTGAGCGGGAACTGTACTTCCTCAGTGGTAGGGAGGCGAGCAGGCCAGAGGTGGATGAACGCAGTGCCCTTGTTTGGGTGTAGGGCCTGATCAGAGCCTGGAGGTACTGAGGTGCCGTTCCTCACAGCTCCGTAGGCAAGCACCATGGTCTTGTAGCGGATGCGAGCTTCAACTGGAAGCCAGTGGAGAGAGCGGAGGAGCGGGGTGACGTGAGAGAACTTGGGAAGGTTGAACACCAGACGGGCTGCGGCGTTCTGGATGAGTTGTAGGGGTTTAATGGCACAGGCAGGGAGCCCAGCCAACAGCGAGTTGCAGTAATCCAGACGGGAGATGACAAGTGCCTGGATTAGGACCTGCGCCGCTTCCTGTGTGAGGCAGGGTCGTACTCTGCGGATGCTACCATGCTGTGTTGCTACCATGCTGTGTTGTCATATGTCTTAGGTCTCTATTTATGTAGTGTTGTGTTGTCTCCCTTGTTGTGTTGCTACCATGCTGTGTTGTCTTAGGTCTCTATTTATGTAGTGTTGTGTTGTCTCCCTTGTTGTGTTGCTACCATGCTGTGTTGTCTTAGGTCTCTATTTATGTAGTGTTGTGTTGTCTCCCTTGTTGTGTTGCTACCATGCTGTGTTGTCATATATCTTAGGTCTCTATTTATGTAGTGTTGTGTTGTCTCCCTTGTTGTGTTGCTACCATGCTGTGTTGTCATATGTCTTAGGTCTCTATTTATGTAGTGTTGTGTTGTCTCCCTTGTTGTGTTGCTACCATGCTGTGTTGTCTTAGGTCTCTATTTATGTAGTGTTGTGTTGTCTCCCTTGTTGTGTTGCTACCATGCTGTGTTGTCTTAGGTCTCTATTTATGTAGTGTTGTGTTGTCTCCCTTGTTGTGTTGCTACCATGCTGTGTTGTCTTAGGTCTCTATTTATGTAGTGTTGTGTTGTCTCCTTGTTGTGTTGCTACCATGCTGTGTTGTCTTAGGTCTCTATTTATGTAGTGTTGTGTTGTCTCCTTGTTGTGTTGCTACCATGCTGTGTTGTCTTAGGTCTCTATTTATGTAGTGTTGTGTTGTCTCCCTTGTTGTGTTGCTACCATGCTGTGTTGTCTTAGGTCTCTATTTATGTAGTGTTGTGTTGTCTCCCTTGTTGTGTTGCTACCATGCTGTGTTGTCTTAGGTCTCTATTTATGTAGTGTTGTGTTGTCTCCTTGTTGTGTTGCTACCATGCTGTGTTGTCATATGTCTTAGGTCTCTATTTATGTAGTGTTGTGTTGTCTCCCTTGTTGTGTTGCTACCATGCTGTGTTGTCATATGTCTTAGGTCTCTATTTATGTAGTGTTGTGTTGTCTCCTTGTTGTGTTGCTACCATGCTGTGTTGTCTTAGGTCTCTATTTATGTAGTGTTGTGTTGTCTCCTTGTTGTGTTGCTACCATGCTGTGTTGTCATATGTCTTAGGTCTCTATTTATGTAGTGTTGTGTTGTCTCCCTTGTTGTGTTGCTACCATGCTGTGTTGTCTTAGGTCTCTATTTATGTAGTGTTGTGTTGTCTCCTTGTTGTGTTGCTACCATGCTGTGTTGTCTTAGGTCTCTATTTATGTAGTGTTGTGTTGTCTCCCTTGTTGTGTTGCTACCATGCTGTGTTGTCTTAGGTCTCTATTTATGTAGTGTTGTGTTGTCTCCCTTGTTGTGTTGCTACCATGCTGTGTTGTCTTAGGTCTCTATTTATGTAGTGTTGTGTTGTCTCCCTTGTTGTGTTGCTACCATGCTGTGTTGTCTTAGGTCTCTATTTATGTAGTGTTGTGTTGTCTCCCTTGTTGTGATGTACATTTTGTCCTTTATTTTTATTTAATGTATTAGTATGTTTAATCCCATCCCCCGTCCTCGCAGGCCTTTGCCTTTTGGTAGGCCGTCATTGTAAATAGGAATTTGTTCTTAACATACTTGCCTAGTTAAATTAAGGTTTAATAAACTTTTATACAAAATATTGTCTTATTGGAAGATCCACTTGAGACCAAGTTTCAGCCTCCTGGCACAGGCAACCAGGATTTTGGCTAAATTGTCCTGGTACTGGGTAAAGTTCATGATGCCGTTGACCTTAACAAGGGCCACAATTGACCTTAAAAAGGGCCCCAGGATCAGTGGAAGCGAAATAGCCCCATAATGTTATAGATTCACCACCATATTTTACAGTAAGTATGGGGTTCTTTTCTGCAAACAAATCTGGAAAGATTCTGTATGGAGGAATGGTCTAAGATCCTTCCCAATGTGTTCTCCAATATCATAAAACATTAAAGAAAAAGGCTCAGTGTCGTTGTCCTCGCAAGGGGAGGTTGCTAGAGTTCTGAAAACAGGGGTGTCAATCATTTCTACCCCTATCTATCTTCTTTCTCTGAGCAATTGTATTAGTATAATATAACATTTTCAATTTTTTCATAGCATACAATATTGCTCAGTGTTTGTGTTATTTATTTTATACAGTATTTTTTGCTCATCTTTAAGAAGAGGTGGCAGGACTCCTGAGTGGCGCAGCAGTCTAAGGCACTGCATCTCAGTGCTAGAGGTGTCACTACAGACCCTGGTTAGATTCCAGGCTGTATCACATCCGTACGTGATTGGGAGTCCCGTAGGGAGGCACACAATTTGACCAGTGTTGGCCGGGTTAGGGTTTGGCCGGGTAGGCCGTCATTGTAAATAAGATTTTGTTCTAACTTACTTTCCGAGGTAAAAAATGATGGACACCACTGTAAATTTAAAAATGACAACTTGTGGATCCAACATCCATTGATGGAGGTGGTCAGTTGCCACATAGTTGGGGGATCAGGCTGGGCCAGGGGTCTATAGGAGCTCAGGGTGGGCCAGGGGTCTATAGGAGCTCAGGCTGGGCCAGGGGTCTATAGGAGCTCAGGCTGGGCCAGGGGTCTATAGGAGCTCAGGGTGGGCCAGGGGTCTATAGGAGCTCAGGCTGGGCCAGGGGTCTATAGGAGCTCAGGCTGGGCCAGGGGTCTATAGGAGCTCAGGCTGGGCCAGGGGTCTATAGGAGCTCAGGCTGGGCCAGGGGTCTATAGGAGCTCAGGCTGGGCCAGGGGTCTATAGGAGCTCAGGCTGGGCCAGGGGTCTATAGGAGCTCAGCCAGAGGGAAGCTAACAGCCCTGCCCTAGGGTCTATTACCCTTTCCTGTCACAGAGAAGATATTTTATAATGGAGACATTCACTGCTTACCTCATCCTGATAGAGGTTTCCCCTCCATCCATTAATCATGTAGCCCCTACGCATTACTTTAAACCAGAGCCCTATGGGCCCTGCTCAAAAGAAGTGCACTATTTAGGGAATAGTGTGTCATTTGAGATGGAGATCTTAGTTACAGAAGCAGCTAGCACATTGCATTGGGTTTAGGTTTCATACACACCTACATCTTTCACTGTCTGGTAGTGTCATGGCATTTTCCATGTAAACATATGTACATATATTTTGGTCTTTCACCCTGAAACCCAAGGACTTTGTCAGTGTTCCAGATGGTGCTGGCCGATTGTTAGCTACAGTTGCTATGGATACGATGGGGCATGCTGAGGCTATAGACAACCATGAGGGTATAAGTAGTCCCTCTCTGGGACTCTTCTCTTATGGTTGAGTGGCTTAAAGATGTGTTATGAAGGTTTGTATCATCTCAGCCAATGATTTTGAAAGTAGTGCTCACAAGCCAGAACAGGTCCACAACACAAAATGTGCACAATTGTGTACAAATCATCCATTTTGTATGATGTTACATCCCGCAAACAATAAATAATAATACAATTTGTAAAATATTCCATTCAATCTCTTGAATATCAATTCACACCCTGGTTAGCTCACAGCAGACACAACGGTCCTGTTCTCCTGCTCAGACGTTGCTTACGCATGACAGATTTTACCATGCCTGCGTAGGTATTTTACGTATCAGCTAACCACATCATATGCTATAGCAATCTGGTGCCCAACGGAAAAGCTACAGATGTGTCACGCAACCATTGGTTGATACATACAACGTCTGAGCAGGGAAACACGACCAATGACTGACTGATGGACTGACTGACTGACTGGGGGTAATAGAGGGAAATCAACATCTTGTCCCAAAAACCCCAGGCTAAAATCATCAGTCAAAAACGATGAATGACATATGCTAAGATATATTTGAATAGCAAAGGATCAATAATAACAAAGAGTGAATAGAAAAACAGCCTGTAAATAAGACTGTTAGCACACTGATCTAGCATAGGTTACACATCACATGGGAGTGAATCACTGAAGGGCTTCCATTCCAATAGCATGTTCAACATCATTTTCACCATTAGACACCATCCGTTGGTGTCCAACCATCACATTAATAAAGCTTGAGTATTTAATGGAGTCCATCTGAAGCAGGATTAATAATGCTGGACCATTTCAAATCAAATCAAATCCAATTTTATGGGTCACGAACACGTGGTTAGCAGATGTTATTGCGAGTGTAGCAAAATGCGTGTGCTTCTAGTTCCGACAATGCAGCAATATCCAACAAGTAATTTATCAATTCCACAACAACTACCTAATACACACAAATATAAGTAAACGAATGGAATAAGAATATCCACATATACTGTAAATACATACAGTTGAAGTCAGAAGTTTACATACACTTAGGTTGGAGTCATTAAAACACATTTTTCAAAGACTCCAAATTTCTTGTTAAAAAACTGTAGTTTTTGCAAGTAGGTTAGGACATCTACTTTGTGCATGACACAAGTCATTTTTCCAACAATGGTTTACAGACAGATTATTCCACTTATAATTCACTATATCACAATTCGAGTGGGTCAGAAGTTTACATACGCTAAGTTGACTGTGACTTTAAACAGCTTGGAAAATTCCATAAAATGATGTCATGGCTTTAGAAGCTTCTGATGGGTTAATTGACATCATTTGAGTCAAGTGGATGTGTACCTTTGGATGTATTTCAAGGCCTACCTTCAAACTCAGTGCCTCTTTGCTTGACATCATGGAAAATATAAAGAAATCAGCCAATACCTCAGAAAATAAATGGTAGACCTCCACAAGTCTGGTTCATCCCTGGGAGCAGTTTCCAAACACCTGAAGGTACCATGTTCATCTGTACAACCAATAGTATGCAAGTATAAACATCATGGAACCATGCAGCCGTCATACCGCTTAGGAATGAGACGCGTTCTGTCTTCTAGAGATGAACATACTTTGGTGCGAAATGTGCAAATCAATCCCAGAACAACAGCAAAGGACCTTGTGAAGATGCTGGAGGAAACGGGTACAAAGGTATCTATACCCACAGTAAAATGAGTCCTATATCGACATAACCTGAAAGGCAGCTCAACAAGGAAGAAGCCACTGCTCCAAAACCGCCATAAAAAAGCCGGACTACGGTTTGCAACTACAAATGGGAACAAAGATCGTACTTCTTGGAGAAATGTCCTCTGGTCTGATGAAACAAAAATGGCAATAATGCCCATAAGACCATCTTTATGTTTGGAGGAAAATGGGGGAGGCTTGCAAGCTGAAGAACACCATCCCAACCATGGAACACGGGGGAGGCAGCATCATGTTGTGGGGGTGCTTTGCTGCAGGATGGACTGGTGCACTTCACAAAATAGATGGATTCATGAGGAGGGAACATTTTGTGGATATATTGAAGCAACATCTCAAGACATCAGTCAGGAAGTTAAAGCTTGGTCGCAAATGGGTCTTCCAAATGGACAATGACCCCAAGCATACTTCCAAATTTGTGGAAAAATGGCTTAAGGACAACAATGTCAAGGTATTGGATTGGCCAACACAAAGCCCTGACCTCAATCCTATAGAAAATGTGTGGGCAGAACTGAAAAAGCATGTGCGAGCAAGGATGCTTACTAAACTGACTCAGTTTACACCAGCTCTGTTAGGAGGAATGGGCCAGAATTCACCCAACTTATTGTGGGAAGCTTGTGGAAGGCTACCTGAAACGTTTGACCCAAGATTAAACAATTTAAAGCCAATGCTACCACATACAAATTGAGTGTACTTCCCCACTGGGAATGTGATGAAATAAATAAAAGCTGAAATATATAATTCTCTCTGCTATTATTCTGACATTTCACATTCTTAAAACAAATTGCTGATCCTATCTGACCTAAGACATGGAACTTGGGTTTATTCGGGTTAAATGTCAGGAATTGTGAAAAACTGAGTTTAAATGTATTTGGCTAAGGTGTATGTAAACTTCAACGGAATCTGTTATGCTCGTTTAGGACTTGCAAAGATACATCCTATTAGATAGAACTCATATATGTTAATAACAAGGATAGATAAAACAACTGCTTTCACATGAGCTAAAAAATACGCATTCTTATTCCTGCATCTCAAAAGGCAACCTATGCCCTATATAGTGCAGTACTTTTGACCAGGGCCCATGAATAGGGTGCCATTTGGAACACAAAGAGAGTAAAATCAGCATGAGCAGATGGTGACTGACAAGGGTGGAGAGGTTTCCACACAGACAAAGTAAAATCAGCATGAGTAGACAAAAGAGGGTGGTGAGGTTTCCACACAGACAAAGTAAAATCAGCATGAGTAAACAAAAGAGGGTGGAGAGGTTTCCACACAGACAAAGTAAAATCAGCATGAGTAAACAAAAGAGGGTGGAGAGGTTTCCACACAGACAAAGTGAAACCAGCATGAGTAGACAAAATAGGGGGGTGAGGTTTCCACACAGACAAAGTAAAATCAGCATGAGTAGACAAAAGAGGGTGGTGAGGTTTCCACACAGACAAAGTAAAATCAGCATGAGTAGACAAAAGAGGGTGGTGAGGTTTCCACACAGACAAAGTAAAATCAGCATGAGTAGACAAAAGAGGGTGGTGAGGTTTCCACACAGACAAAATAAAATCAGCATGAGTAGACAAAAGAGGGTGGAGAGGTTTCCACACAGACAAAGTAAAATCAGCATGAGTAGACAAAATAAGGGGGTGAGGTTTCCACACAGACAAAGTAAAACCAGCATGAGTAGACAAAAGAGGGTGGAGAGGATTCCACACAGACAAAGTAAAACCAGCATGAGTAGACAAAAGAGGGTGGTGAGGTTTCCACACAGACAAAGTAAAATCAGCATGAGTAGACAAAAGAGGGTGGAGAGGTTTCCAGACAGGCGGGCACAGTTCCCAGACAGTTTCAGCATGTCTTCTTGAAACAGTAGAAAACCTATAGAATATCTCTAAGAAACTTGGCTTCCTTCAACTGAGTTGGTGACATTTAAAAATCTCATTTTAGACCTAGCAAATTTTCACTCTGCATAGTTTAGCAAGGATTTCCATTGCTGTGCTTGGAAACTATTCATGTGAAGAATTCCAACTATTAAAAAACCTCTTAGAGCTCCCCCTCTATACTGCCCCTGTTGGAGAAAGTGCGTGCCCATAGTAAACTGAAAATATTTTTCCCCAAAATTGCTAATATATGCATATAAAAAATATTATCGAATAGAAAACACTCTAAAGCTTCTAAAACCGTTTAAATTTTGTCTCTATGTAAAGCAGAACTCTCAGGGCATGCATTCTCCCAAATGCTATCTTGTCATGGAGAAAGTTGGCCCAACTTTGACGTCATCTCACACGCACTTCCCAAACAGCTACCGCCCTGGGAACAGTCTGTACGTGTTCAGCGCGAAGCCTGCTTTCAATGGGGCTTGTCATTGTGAGAATCGCTCGCTCACGGGAGTTTGAGCGAGCTGAAACCTCTCGGCCACGCCAAAAAAAAGGTGACTGTTACGCGCACTCTGGCCGGGTGAAGTCCTTTCTTCAGGATCGATTAAACGACGTGTGTGTTTCTGTTCGCCCTCACGATTTCTGTGCACCTTTATAACATGTTAAAGCTTAATTATGAACATAGTTTGACAAGTTTACTCTACATATAATATGTACTTTCAACGTTTTGGTGCGTATCCACTTGAAATTTGCCTACATTTCGACCGAAATGTGCCGTTTTTGAGAACCGAAAGACACAGACTTGAAAACTGAACGCTGATTTGGTAAGTATAATCCCTTCCAGGTCTTCTGATGGAAGAACAGCAAAGGTAAGGGAATATGTATGTGTTAATTTTGGGTTTCTGTCGACTCCAAGATAGAGGAGGGATACTGCTAATGTTGGAGCGCCGACTCCTAGTATAGCCTAGTGAACGCAACCTGTAACGTTAAAAATAAATGTAACACAGCGATTGCATTTAGAAGAAGTGTATCTTGCTATACATATGTAAAACATGCATATTTAGTCAAAGTTTATGATGTGTATTCCTTGTTAGCTGACGTTATCTGCCGGAGCTATTTCATTTCTCCTGACATTGTAGTAGCATTTTTTGAACGATGCGTCATTGTAAACAGAGATTTATGGATATATATTGCAGATTATTGAAAAAAAAATGAATGTACTGTGTAACATGTTATATTACTGTCATCTGATGAAGATTTCAAAAGGTTAGTGAAATGATTTTTCTTTTAATCCTGCGTTTGTTGATTGCATATTTTTTCCTACTTGGCTATGCTAATGAGGTATGTCTGCGGTGGTGGTTGGACATAAATATGTGCTATGTTTTCGTCGTAAAACATTTTAGAAATCTGACTTGCTGGGTAGATAAACAACTTGTTTATCTTTCATTTGAGCTATTTTACTTGTTAATGTGTGGAGGTTAAATATTTTTAGGAATATTTCTTCGCATTGTGCGTTATGCTAATGAGCTAACACAGCAGTGGAAGTACTTTAACCATCACCGTCAAAATTCCACAATGATTCCCAAAATATTTTGGGATTTCAGAGAAAATACAACATTTTCTCTCAATCCTTTGAGTGCATCAATAGTAAATAATACTGTTTTGCGAACTGTGTTTATTTCCAAACTTCTCCTCAACTCCTAAGGAGTGAACGCTTTTAAAATTGAGACATCCTCTCCATTAGGATAGGTAGGCGGTGTCGCCGTCAGGCCCTGAAGGACGTCTACATATCCTTCCTCCAACTCTGTCACCGCTGAAGGATGTCTGAGAACCCAAGAGCGTCCTCGGTCAACTATGTATCCATCCTCCTCCCCTTCCAGCACTTCAACACCACATTTTTCCTTGTTTGAAGTGCTACTTTACCTTATCCTTCTTCCCCATATTCTATTCTTATCCATCTCTCACATCTTCTTCTGTGGTGCTCATGTTTGGTTTTTGTTGTGTTTGTCCTTCAAAAGAATAGCTAAAACTTTATTTTTTGAGCTGAATGTCAAGGGCCTCTTAGGCCACTTACAGATGTCTGTGTGCTCAATGGGGATGCCAATTTAACTGAACTCTCATGTAGAAAACATAACATGTTTGTTTATTTACTGTAGTCTATGCCAGCGTGTTCTCTTCTGCATTCAAGATGTCTGATGGGTAATATTTAATCTAAGTGACCTACTTCATTTGCGAATGTAAGATTATACCTTCTACCTTTTTGAATATCCCTTAGCTACAGTACGGTCCCTCTCCCACCCCCTCCTCTGATCCATATCCATGCAGCCCCACCCAATCCTCTCCCATGTGCCCATACGTCCTCTCCTCCACAGCCTCCCACACTTCTTAGCTCAGCACAATGAAGGATCACACAGGCCTGTCATTTTGACCACACCATAAAAGCTATCCTCTCCTCCACACTCCACCGGGTCCAGATGTACCAGCCCGCAAACAGAATGGTTACATCCCAAATGACAATGTATTCCCTGTATAGTGCACTATTGTTGACCAAAGTCCCTATGGGTCCTGCTCAAAAGTAGTGCAATATTGGGAATAGGGTGTAATTTGGGACGCAGGCGATACCTTTACTGTGACTTTCCACGAAAAAGAGTAAAAGGTTGGTTACTGTTGGAGAATACCAACCAACCCTGTACTCATGTATAATGGATTGGATCTCAGTTACTAGAAGCCTGCTGGTCTCCTGAGCTTTATGCCAAATGTCACCCTATTTCCTATATAGTGTACTACTTTTGATCAGGGCTCTAGTCAAATGTAGTGCACTATATAAGGAACAGGATGTCATATGGGATGCAGACCTGGACTCTCAGGACAGAGCTAGCCAGAGCCAAAGGGCCATGATAATAAAACCTAAATAAATAATGGATGTGGGAACCAGAGTATGTGAGTGGAGTTGAGTTGAGCGGTTGGAAATCCTGTGATGAGCAGTGTTTGCTCACTGCTCTGGTGCTCCACATCCTTTCCAACCTTTCCTACCACTCTGATAAAAACCACTCCTCGCTCACAAAAAAAACTGCACGTACAAATTTCCTCCATTTAATTAAAATTGCAATTTAACCAACACCCATCTATTTTTGTGACAACCTGGACCTATCATTTGGTTTTTAAGTATTGAAACCAAACCATATGGTTTGAAAAAAAAGTGTTTCAATAAACAACAGGAAAAGGTGACTAAGAAGCACTCATCATTTCAAATAGGCTGCATGTAATATTAAACAGCATACAAACACTGTAAATAGGTCAGGAGCCAGACAGGAAGACTATGAATTAATTATTTAATATGTATTATTTCAATTATTTCAAGGCTATAGCCTACAAAGAAATATTTCCTAAGCATTTGCTAGTGCGACAAACTAGGCTGGCAGGGACATTACGCTCTCAGTATTTAAACAATGTTAAGTTGTATTAAATAATTATAGTCTATACATTTCGCACAATGTAGGCTATGACTTACTTAAAATTAAATACAAATTAAATGAAAAATGTTTTATTAGGCTCAGCCAGAGTCTGTAGATTCAGGCCATTGCAATGGTGCCTGGAGAGCAGGCCAGCAGCGAAGAATACCCTCTCAGGGCTTTCAGAGCCACTGGGGATACTAATCACCCTTCAGGACACTCTTGCCAGGCTTGGCAGTATGTGTAGTTGTTTTTTTAATGTACCTGTATGTAAGCCTAAAGAATAAAAAAATACCCAACGGGGACAATAAAGTCAGTAAAGTAAAGTAAATATACTGTAAATGAGAGATACTGTAAATGTGAGATACTGTAAATTAAGTATAATGCATTGGAGAGATACTGTAAATGAGATAAACTGTACATTTGATATACTGTAATTGACAGATAGTGTAAATGAGAGATACTGTAAATTAAATATAATGTAAGGGAGAGATACTGTAAATGAGAGATACTGTATATTAAATATACTGTAAATGAGATATACTGTAAATGAGAGATACTGTAAATGTGAGATACTGTAAATTAAATAAACTGTAAATGAGATATACTGTAAATGAGAGATACTGTAAATGAAGTATAATGTATTGGAGAGATACTGTAAATGAGATAAACTGTACTTTTGATATACTGTACATGAGAGACAGTGTAAATGAGAGAGACTGTAAATTAAATATAATGTAAATGAGATATACTGTAAATGAGAGATACTGTAAATGAGAGATACTGTAAATGTGAGATACTGTAAATTAAGTATAATGTACTGGAGAGATACTGTAAATGAGATAAACTGTAAATTTGATATACTGTAAATGAGAGAAGGTGTACATGAGAGATACTGTAAATTAAATATAATGTAAATGAGATATACTGTAAATGAGAGATACTGTAAATGTGAGATACTGTAAATTAAGTATAATGTACTGGAGAGATACTGTAAATGAGATAAACTGTAAATTTGATATACTGTAAATGAGAGAAGGTGTACATGAGAGATACTGTAAATTAAATATAATGTAAGGGAGAGATACTGTAAATGAGAGATACTGTAAATGAAGTATAATGTATTGGAGAGATACTGTAAATGAGATAAACTGTAAATTAAATATACTGTAAATGAGATATACTGTAAATGAGAGATACTGTAAATGTGAGATACTGTAAATTAAATATACTGTAAATGAGATATACTGTAAATGAGAGATACTGTAAATGTGAGATACTGTAAATTAAATATACTGTAAATTTGATATACTGTAAATGAGAGAAGGTGTACATGAGAGATACTGTAAATTAAATATAATGTAATTGAGAGATACTGTAAATGAGAGATACTGTAAATGAAGTATAATGTAAGGGAGAGATACTGTAAATGAGATAAACTGTAAATTAAATATACAGTAAATGAGAGATAATGTAAATGTGAGATACTGTAAATTAAATAAACTGTAAATGAGAGATACTGTAAATGAGATAAACTGTAAATTAAATAAACTGTAAATGAGATATACTGTAAATGAGAGATACTATAAATGAAGTATAATGTATTGGAGAGATACTGTAAATGAGATAAACGGTACATTTGATATACTGTAAATGAGAGATAGTGTAAATGAGAGATACTGTAAATTAAATATAATGTAAATGAGATATACTGTAAATGAGATATACTGTAAATGTGAGATACTGTAAATTAAGTATAATGTATTGGAGAGAAGGTGTAAATGAGATAAACTGTAAATTTGATATACTGTAAATGAGAGAAGGTGTAAATGAGAGATACTGTAAATTAAATATAATGTAAGGGAGAGATACTGTAAATGAGAGATACTGTAAATTAAATATACTGTAAATGAGATATACTGTAAATGAGAGATACAGTAAATGTGAGATACTGTAAATTACGTATAATGTATTGGAGAGATACTGTAAACGAGATAAACTGTACATTTGATAGACTGTAAATGAGAGATAGTGTAAATGAGAGATACTGTAAGTGAGATAAACTGTACATTTGATAGACTGTAAATGAGAGATAGTGTAAATGAGAGATACTTTTAATCCACAAACATGTTATGATCTTGGAAAACACGCATGCCATTTCACATTCCTGCAGTTTTCTTAATAAAGTGTTTTAGTTTCCTTACAACGGGTTAACGTTCGAGTATCCATGGCAGAAGAAAGAATCCATTGAAAAATATTGAATCAATCAGATCGCTATCTATCAAGGTCCTTATTCTAAAGAGAATGTGTTTCTCAATAACTTACCTGATTAAATATAGGTAATCAATCAATAAACCAATGTTTAAGTCAAACAGTAAACCTGCTGCTGGATGCTCAAAATGATTGATTGAATAGTACTATTAATCTGGACTGTGTAGGTGTAGATATTACTCAATGACTGAGATGTATTTGTTTTTTACTTGTCTCTTTACCCACTTATGTCCACTGACTAAAGTAGCATGCTTTCATTGCATGGGAAAAACCTAGTCACTGGCCCACATCGAACATATGGACTCCAGGAAAAGATTTGTGCAAATTGCAGTCTATAAAAAGAAAACTAATAAAGTGAGGGCTTAGTGGACCAGGCTCCATTTTACAGAACATTACACCTCAAGACAGTGACAGAGAGAGAGGAAGAGAGGTGGTGCATTACACTTAGAGAGAGGGAGAGAAGGAGACAGAGAGAGAGAGAGAGAGAGAGAGAGGAGAGAGAGAGAGAGAGAGAGAGGCAGAGAGGCGGTGCATTACACTTAGAGAGAGGGAGAGAAGGAGAGAGAGAGAGAGAGAGAGAGAGAGAGAGAGAGAGAGAGAGAGAGAGGGGAGGAGGAGAAGAGAGAGAAGGGTGGGGAGGTAGTAGAAAGAGAGTGACAGATAAAGGAGGAGAGGAAGTGCATCACACCTAGAGAAAAAGGGGGAGAGAGACAGAGGAAGAGGTGGAGAGGAATAGGGAGAGAGGAGCGCCAGAGCAGGTGGGAGGGAGCGAGGCAAGGCGATGGATGGACCAACCTACAACACTCATCAGAGCAGGTGGGGCGGCAGAGTAGCCTAGTGGTTAGAGAGTTGGACTAGTAACTGGAAGGTTGCAAGTTCAAACCCCCGAGCTGACAAGGTACAAATTTGTCGTTCTGCCCTTGAACAGGCAGTTAACCCACTGTTCCTAGGCCGTCATTGAAAATAAGAATTTGTTCTTAACTGACTTACCTAGTTAAATAAAGGTTAAATTAAATTAAATCCTGTTTCAAATAGACTCCATTAAATACTCTAGCTTTATTCATCCTGTTTCAGATGGACTCCATAAAATACTCTAGCTTTATTTATCATGTTTCAGATGGACTCCATGTTTCAGTCCTTAGGAATCTTTGCAGTGTTTTTTTATGTATTATTTCTTACTTGTTAGGCCAGAAAATCTTAAATTCATTTTTTTATTTAACCAGATAGGCCTGAAATTGCCTGCGAGCCAAGGCTGACTCCAACAAAGCAATGGGTGGTGAGAACTGCCAGGCGGTTTGTTGTCATGAGAACATCCTGCGTGGTAGGGAGAGAGACAAATAATTTGTCGCTAATCAAAAGTAATGCACTACATAGGGCATAGGCTGCCATTTGGGATAGGAGAGAAGGAGAAATCTGCCTGGTGTTTGTCTTAGTAAGAGAGGGCTTTATGGGGATATAACCAAGATTAATTGGGTTTCTGTGCTTCGGGTTTAAAATGTGACACAATCAAAGTTATGAGCTTCAGTGCTACACAGACATTAAAACCCTTGTCTTGCTTAAGTGTTTTGGATTCATCAAGCAGTTTGTTATACACATAATGGTCAATTGCCCATAGAGAATGCCACAATAGCATGAAAGTTCACCCCAGCAGGTGAAGCCATTACAACCAGATTTACCCATCACTCCCAGGATCTGGCACCTCTACTGCTCTAACCACACCCCTTTACCCAAAACAATGACATCATCACTCCCAGGATCTGGCACATCTACTGCTCTAACCACAACCCTTTACTCAAAACAATGACATCATCACTCCCAGGATCTGGCACCTCTACTGCTCTAACCACACCCCTTTACCCAAAACAATGAAATCATCACTCCCAGGATCTGGCACCTCTACTGCTCTAACCACAACCCTTTACCCAAAACAATGACATCTTCACTCCCAGGATCTGGCACCACTACTGATGTAACCACCCCCCTTTATCCAAAATAATGATGTCATCACTCCTAGGATCTGGCACAACTAGTGCTGTAACCATACCCCTTACCAAAAACAATGATGTCATAATTATTTAAAGGAGGAGATCAAGCTGATCCTAACTGTTATAGACCAACTTCTATTTTGCCCTGTTTATCAAAAGTAGTGGAAAAACTTGTCAATAATCAACTGACTGGCTTTCTTGATGTCTATAGTATTATCTCTGGTATGCTAACTATCTCTCTCAAAGAGTACAGTGTATAAAATCAGAACATCTGCTGTCTTAGCCACTGCCTGTCATCAACGGAGTACCCCAAGGCTCGATCCTAGGCCCCACGAACTTCTCAATTTACATCAACAACATAGCTCAGGCTGTAGGAAGCTCTCTCATTCATTTATATGCTGATGATACAGTCTTACCCTCCCCTGAATTTGTGTTAAACACTCTACAACAAAGATTTCTTAGTGTCCAACAACCTTTCTCTGCTCTTAACTTTGTACTGAACACCTCCCAAACAAAGGTCATGTGGTTTGGTAAGAAGAATGCCCCTCTCCCCACCGGTGTGATTACTACCTCTGAGGGTTTAGAGTTTGAGGTAGTCACCTCATACTAGTACTTTGGAGTATGGCTAGACGGTACATTGTCCTTTTCTCAGCACATTTCAAAGCTGCAGGCTAAGGTTAAATCTAGACTTTGTTTCCTCTATTGTAATCGCTACTCTTTCACCCAGCGGCCAATCTGACCCTGATTCAGATGATCATCCTACCCATGCTAGATTATGGAGACATAATTTATAGATCGGCAGGTAAGGGTGCTCTCGAGAGGCTAGATGTTCTTTACCCTTCGGTTATCATATTTGCCACCAATGCTCATTATAGGACACATCACTGCACTCTATACTCTTCTGTAAACTGGTCATCTCTGTATACCTGTCAAAAATCCACTGGTTGATGCTTATTTATAAAATCATTTTAGGCCTCACTCCCCCAATCTGAGATACCTACTGCAGCCCTAATCCTCCACATACAACACCCGTTCTGCCAGTCACATTCTGTTTAAGGTCCCCAAAACACACACATCCCTGAGCCGCTCCTCTTTTCAGTTTGCTGCAGTTAGCGACTGTAACGAGCTGCAAAAAAAACACTTAAACTGGACAGTTTTATCTCCGTCTCTTCATTCAAAGACTCAATCGTGGACACTTACTGACAGTTGTGGCTGCTTCGTGTGATGTTTTGTTGTTTCTACCTTCTTGCCTCTGGTGCTATTTTCTGTGCCCAATAATGATTGTACCATGTTTTGTGCTGCTACCATGTTGTGCTGATGCCATGTTGTTCTGCTACCATGTTGTTGTCATGTTGTGTTGCTACCCATGCTTTGTTGTCATGCTATGTTGTTGCCTTAGGTCTCTCTTTATACATTGTTGTGGTATCTCTTGTCTTGATGTGTGTTTTGTCCTATATATTTATTACATTTTTTAAAATCCTTTTGCCTGGTAGGCCGTCTTTGTAAATATGAATTTGTTCTTAACTGACTTGCCTAGTTAAATAAAGGTAAAACAAAAATCACTTCCAGGATCTGGCACCCCTACTGCCTTAACCATATAATTTCACCTTTACCAAAACAAAATCTCTCCTTTCCATCCTGTTTGTGCCAGTGCCTCTGGTGAACTTAGGGGTCAGTAAGGGGTCATGCTGACTCTCTAATAACATGAAGCATCCAAGCACACTGAGATGAACTACACACACAGACACAACCCACACACACACACACACACTAACAGAGACACACACACAAAGGGAGATAGCCAAGTCTCCTGAAGGCTTTGGCCGTGGTGGACTGGGCCATTCAATCCTCTCCTCTGATAACAGTAATCAGAACAGACCACTGCCGCCAGTGAAAATAAACAATTAACCTTGGCAGTCAAGCACACGCTCACCATCTACCCCATCTGTTCATTCAGAGTACATACTGAGAGCATTATGAAACTGTTACCACAGTACAGTTCACCCATCGTTTTCTCTTATTCCTTTCTGACATTATTAGTATTAAAGGTCTAGTGCAGTCAAAAATGTGTTTTATATATATTTTCACACTATGAGGTTGGAATAATACTGTGAAATTGTGAAAATGATAATTCCCTTTTAGTGTAAGAGCTGTTTGAAAAGACTGCCCGAAATTTCTGCCTGTTTTGGTTTGATTGAGTTTTGACCTGCCTGGCGACATCATCAGATGGAAAATTAGTTCATAGACCACTAAGAAAGTTCCAAACCTCTCTGCCAAAAACAGCTAGTTTTCCGTTTTCAGGCTGCATTGGACCTGGGCTAACACTCAATTGTTTCAGCTTAATAATGGGTAGCTATGTGTCCGTGAAATTCAAATCAAATCAAATTTCATTGGTTACACACATATTTAGCAAATATTACTGCAGGCATAGAGAAACGCTTGTGAGTGAAATGCTTGTGCAATTGAGTGTGCTACCTCAAAATGTATTTTACTACGGTGTATGGTTGAATCTTAACTTGAGATACTGACACATCTATAATTTTATCATTTTACAGTACACTGAATGATTCATGTTCAAGTTAATTAATTTCAAGTTAAGAATTGGATTCAGCCATAAGTTTCTTAGTCCCACATCATACTTTCTGCAGGGCCTAAATTGGAGTATCATCCAACTCCTCGTGGAGTGAAAAGCAATGAAAGCAATTATGGGGAAATATATGAACTTGGAACATATAAGTTATACACTGCTCAAAAAAATAAAGGGAACACTAAAATAACACATCCTAGATCTGAATGAATGAAATATTCTTATTAAATACTTTTTTCTTTACATAGTTGAATGTGCTGACAACAAAATCACACAAAAAGTATCAATGGATTTATCAAATGTATCAACCCATGGAGGTCTAGATTTGGAGTCACACTCAAAATTAAAGTGGAAAACCACACTACAGGCTGATCCAACTTTGATGTAATGTCCTTAAAACAAGTCAAAATGAGGCTCAGTAGTGTGTGTGGCCTCCACGTGCCTGTATGACAACGCCTGGGCATGCTCCTGATGAGGTGGTGGATGGTCTCCTGAGGAATCTCCTCCCAGACCTGGACTAAAGCATCCTCCAACTTCTGGACAGTCTGTGGTGCAACGTGGTGTTGGTGGATGGAGTGAGACATGATGTCCCAGATGTGCTCAATTGAATTCAGGTCTGGGGAACGGGCGGGCCAGTCCATAGCATCAATGCCTTCCTCTTGCAGGAACTGTTGACACACTCCAGCCACATGAGGCCTAGCATTGTCTTGCATTAGGAGGAACCCAGGGCCAACCGCACTAGCATATGGTCTCACAAGTGGTCTGAGGATCTCATCTCGGTACATAATGGCAGTCAGGCTACCTCTGGCGAGCACATGGAGGGCTGTGCAGCCCCCCAAAGAAATGCCACCCCACACCATGACTGACCCACCGCCAAACCGGTCATGCTGGAGGCTGTTGCAGGCAGCAGAACGTTCCCCACGGAGTCTCCGTCTCCAGACGTCCAGTCACGTCTGTCACGTGCTCAGTGTGAACCTGCTTTCATCTGTGAAGAGCACAGGGCACCAGTGGCGAATTTGCCAATCTTGGTGTTCTCTGGCAAATGCCAAACATCCTGCACGGTGTTGGGCTGCAAGCACAACCCACACCTGTGGACGTCGGAACCTCATACCTACCTCATGGAGTCTGTTTCTGACCGTTTGAGCAGACACATGCACATTTGTGGCCTGCTGGAGGTTATTTTGCAGGGCTCTGGCAGAGCTCCTCCTGCTCCTCCTTGCACAAAGGCGGAGGTAGCGGTCCCAGCTGCTGGGTTGTTGCCCTCCTCCGTCCTCCTCCACGTCTCCTGATGTACTGGCCTGTCTCCTGGTAGCGCCTCCATGCTCTGGACACTACGCTGACAGACACAGCAAACCTTCTTGCCACAGCTCGCATTTATGTTCCATCCTGGATGAGCTGCACTACCTGAGCCACTTGTGTAGGTTGTAGATTCCGTCTCATACTACCACTAGAGTGAAAGCACCGCCAGCATTCAAAAGTGACCAAAACATCATAGGAACTGAGAAGCATAGGAACTGAGAAGTGGTCTGTGGTCACCACCTGCAGAACCACTCCTTTATTGGGGGTCTCTTGCTAATTGCCTATAATTTCCACCTGTTGTCTATTCCATTTGCACAACAGCATGTGCAATTTATTGTCAATCAGTGTTGCTTCCTAAGTGGACAGTTTGATTTCACAGAAGTGTGATTGACTTGGAGTTATATTGTTGTTTAAGTGTTCCCTTTATTTTTTGAGCAGTGTATATCAGGCTCCCCAATCATTGAATCAATGCTCATTGGGTGTGTAGCCTTGTCTCATAGACTAGACTTAACATAGTGAAGTTATTCTGGGACACTCAAATTAGTAGATATGTTATGTTTTGTATGATTACATAAGACAGATGGTTACTTAAGGCAAAAAACTAAAGTAGGTCTGCTGGGCTGGATTGATGTACAATGAGGGAAAAAAGTATTTGATCCCCTGCTGATTTTGTACGTTTGCCCACTGACAAAGAAATGATCAGTCTATGCAAATCATTTTATACATTTTTTGACATGTTCAAATAAACCTACCATTAAAATTATAGACTGATCATTTCTTTGTCAGTGGGCAAACATACAAAATCAGCAGGGGATCAAATACTTTTTTCCCTCACTGTATAACGCAAATGTGTAGCAACCCAAAGGTTGTGAGTTTGAACCTCGTCATGGACAACTTTGGCATTTTAGCTAATTAGCAACTACTTACTACTTTTTAGCTAATTTGCAACTACATAGCATGTTAGCCAACTCTTCCCCTAATCTTAACATGAACCAATTTAGCTAACCCTTCCCCTAACCTTAAACCTTTTAGCTAACCCTTCTCCTATCCCTAACCTTAAACCTTTTAGCTAACCCTTCCCCTAACCCTAACCATAACGCTTTTAGATAACCCTTCTCCTAACCCTTCCCCTAACCCTAACCTTAAACCTTTTAGCTAACCCTTCCCCTAACCCTAACCAACCTTTTAAAACCCTTTCCTAGCTAACCCTTCCCCTAACCCTAACCATAACGCTTTTAGATAACCCTTCTCCTATCCCTTCCCCTAACCCTAACCTTAAACCTTTTAGCTAACCCTTCCCCTAACCATAACGCTTTTAGATAACCATTCTCCCATCCCTAACCCTAACCCTAACCTAACCTTAACCCTGACACTTAAACTTAACCCCCCTAGTCTAGCTAATGTTAGCCAGTTAAGAACTATTTCTAACATATCATCAATTTTGCAAATTCGTAACATGTTGTATATGGACATTTAGTCATGTGATATGAATTGTAATTCATCACATATCATACGAAATGGGTGATGGACATCCAGAAATGAATACATAACATATCAAACTAAATGAAGCATTTCAGATTTACATTCAGAATAATAGGAAATGCTCTGAGACCAGGTCGGCGTGTGTTGTGTTGGATTATTTCAGCCAGAGCATGTGATAAATGGTAATACAACATGCTTAACAAAATAATTTGTTAATGAGCCCTAATAAACTGAGTCTCACCTCGTGCTCTCTGCTCCCCATTGCATTGCAGTCAACCCAGAGGCATCATTTAAATCCTATTTGGTTCATACATGACCTTAATCACACGTAACAAATCAGCATGCATGGCACTGTAGAAACCCAAGAGCCCCATGCAGAAATGCCCCAGTGTCGGGTTCACTAGCAGGTTGTCAGTCGCTATGCCCCCACACACACTTAAGTTGTACAACTGATGTAGTACTAATATGGTCTGTGCAGTGATGACATAGGCCCTGTACATGTTCAATTAGGACAACAGATTTACAACGCACTTGACACTGAGCTAGTGTGCACAGAAATTGTAGACAAACTCTGTCGTATCACAAAAAGATATGTTGTTGTCTATAGTCATTGTGTCAAATGCGTTTTAAATCAGTTGTCCTAATTGAGTATATACAGGGCCTATGTCATCACGTCACAGACCATATTAGTAGCGGTGAATTACAACAGAGGATGCTCATAAATGGGAACACTATATGCCTAAGGAAATTAAAGTATAGTTTGATTCTTTCACAAACCCCTTGGAAAACAAGAGCAATATGATCAAGTATTTCTCATTGTTAGGAATCACAGAGTTAAAGATGACTGCAAATTATTTCAAGCATCATTATATTTTTACATTCTGTCCTTTGTTATGCCACATTTTGTTAGAGCAATTGAATATGTACATTTAGTCACATTTGTATTATCCCCCAAAGGAATCAAGTGATGTGTTAGCATTGGGCCCAGACAACAGAAGCCCGAGGGGGAGTGAGGCAGATCCAAATTGGATGGAGAAGACTCTGATCCTGACAACTTAATGTTTGCTTTAACATTGGTTTCGTCCCAAATGGCACCCTATTCCCTTTATAGTACACTACTTTTGACCTGGGCCCATAGGATAGTGAACTAAATAGGGGACGGGGTGCAATTTGGCTTTGTGGGTTACTTTGTGGCTAAATGGCTGCTTTCACATTGGCTCTGTCTGTCAGTTACTTACACTCATGGGAGGTGCACACAAAGTTCATTAGACAGAGTCCTGGCTCATACAACTAGCATAGTGTGTATGAGAGAATGATAGGTCAGAGGTTAAGAGAGGTGAAGTGATATTAACACGCTGGCTCTTAGGGGCAAAGTCACTTTTCAAATAGCACTACATTTCAAAAACCACTCTGGCTATTAGGGCCACCATCATTAAATATAGATGTGACCGCCTAGTTTAACCGACCAGGGTTCAAACCAGGATCTGTTTCAAGGACCGCTTTTTTCCATCTACGTAACATTGCAAAAATCAGAAAATTTCAGAAACTTTCTGTCCAAAAGGGATGCAGAAAAATGTATCCATGCTTTTGTCACTTCTAGGTTAGACTGCTGCAATGCTCTACTTTCCGGCTACCTGGATAAAGCACTAAATAAACTTCAGTTAGTGCTAAATACGGCTGCTAGAATCTTGACTAGAACCTAAACATTTGATCATATTTCTCCAGTGCTAGCCTCCCTACACTGGCTTCCTGTTAAGGCAAGGGCTGATTTCAAGGTTTTACTACTGACCTACAAAGCATTACATGGGCTTGCTCCTACCTATCTCTCTGATTTGGTCCTGCCGTACATACCTACACGTACGCTACGGTCACAAGACGCAGGCCTCCTAATTGTCCCTAGAATTTCTAAGCAAACAGCTGGAGGCAGGGCTTTCTGCTATAGAGCTCCATTTTTATGGAATGGTCTGCCTACCCATGTGAGAGACACAAACTCGGTCTCAACCTTTAAGTCTTTACTGAAGACTCATCTCTTCAGTGGGTCATATGATTGAGTGTAGTCTGGCCCAGGAGTGTGAAGGTGAACGGAAAGGCTCTGGAGCAACGAACCGCCCTTGCTGTCTCTGCCTGGCCGGTTCCCCTCTTTCCACTGGGATTCTCTGCCTCTAACCCTATTGCAGGGACTGAGTCACTGGCTTTACTAGGGCTCTTTCATACCGTCCCTAGGAGGGGTGCGTCACTTGAGTGGGTTGAGTCACTGATGTGATCTTCCTGTCTGGGTTGATGCCCCCCCTTGGGTTGTGCCGTGGCGGAGATCTTTGTGGGCTATACTCGGCCTTGTCTCAGGATGGTAAGTTGGTGGTTGAAGATATCCCTCTAGTGGTGTGGGGGCTGTGCTTTGGCAAAGTGGGTGGGGTTATATCCTTCCTGTTTGGCCCTGTCCGGGAGTGTCATCAGATGGGGCCACAGTGTCTCCTGACCCCTCCTGTCTCAGCCTCCAGTATTTATGCTGCAGTAGTTTATGTGTCGGGGGGCTAGGGTCAGTTTGTTATATCTGGAGTACTTCTCCTGTCCTATCCGGTGTCCTGTGTGAATTTAAATATTCTCTCTCTAATTCTCTCTTTCTCTCTTTCTTTCTCTCTCTCGGAGGACCTGAGCCCTAGGACCATGCCTCAGGACTACCTGACATGATGACTCCTTGCTGTCCCCAGTCCACCTGGCCGTGCTGCTGCTCCAGTTTAAACTGTTCTGCCTGTGATTATTATTATTTGTCCATGCTGGTCATTTATGAACATTTGAACATCTTGGCCATGTTCTGTTATAATCTCCACCCGGCACAGCCAGAAGAGGACTGGCCACCCCACATAGCCTGGTTCCTCTCTAGGTTTCTTCCTAGGTTTTGTTCTTTCTAGGGAGTTTTTCCTAGCCACCGTTCTTCTACACCTGCATTGCTTGCTGTTTGGGGTTTTAGGCTGGTTTTCTGTACAGTACTTTGAGATATCAGCTAATGTACGAAGGGCTATATAAATACATTTGATTTGATTTGATCTCCTGTGGCGAAAGATTGTGTTAGCCTGCTGAGCTAAAGCCTAGACATTAGATCAGCAGGCTAACATGAGCCTTCAAGTCTTCAGCTGAATCACCTCCTTTATACAGACAATGAGCTACCTGTAGAGACAGTCATGCACATGATGTTGTTATGTTGCTGTTACTTTTCTAATTATATCTCACAACTTGTTGTTTTGCTCCATTCCAATGAAGACTAAAGAAAATGCACAATGAAAACATCCTTTATGCATTCTTGACACTGTACTGTACATCTTGTAATGCTACGACAGCATGCGTTGCTAGCTAAACAATGGGTCACATCTTTACATTGTACACCTTGTTAATACTTCAGCAACCGTAAAGTAGTTGACCAAGAAGGGTGCTACAATATGTAGGGAATAGGTTGCCAGTGACAGTCAGGGCAGGTTGCTGCTGTATATGGTATAGTCCCAAATGGTACCCTATTCCCTACATATGTAGTGCACTACTTTTGACCAGAGCCCAGTCGGACGCAACCATTGTCTCCAGAACTGCGCAGTGACAGTTTGGGTACAGGTTGCTGTATAGCTCCACGTGGTATTGTCTACCTCATAGCCCAGCAGCAGGAAACTGTTTACAAAGAAGGCTGAAGGGACAGAGAGGAAATCTTCTTTTTAATGGCTGCCAGAGTAATTAGTTCCTTATTGAATTATGCAGAAGTGTCGGGGACTTTTCATCTGCAGGAAGTCTGCTTGGACTCATGGGCAGCAGGCAGGTAGTGAGAGGTAGCTACAGTGAGAGGGATGCTGCACTAGGCTGTCCACAGAACTGCTCAGTAGGGCCTGGCATGGTAAGCAGCTGGGTAAATGTGACAGGAGTGGAGTTTGAACCCACGTCACAAGTCTGTATTAGCCTAGTCTTGTGTTGCCATACCTCCAAAATTACATCTCCCTTGGAGTTCTGGAGAATTTTGTGTTGCAAAAGGTACGGCTATGTGGGGAGAGAGGTATGTGGGGTGGGATGTGTAATGGTGTTGGAGTCATGTGCCCAAGTACAGTGATTCTTTTTGAGGATTTGAGGGCCCATGCCAAACCTTTTCAACCACAGGAGGGGAAGAGGCGCTGTCGTGCCTTCTTCACGACTTTGCGTGTGTGTGTGATTTAGGCACCGTGATTTGGACACAGATAAACCTTTATTCGACAATCAACTGTGTGTGCTCGCCCCTCTGTTTCCTGTAGTCCATGATCTTACTCACGTTAAGGGAGAAGTTGTTGTCCTGACACCACACAGCCAGGTCTCATCATCGCCGGTGATCAGGCCTACCAACGTTGTGTCGTCAGCAAACTTGATGATGATGGTGTTGGACATAGCCACAGGAAGTAGGGGGTGTTGGGAACAGAGTTCTACAGACTACTGTATCTGTCTGCTAATAGAGCACTTTTAAACGTTTTTTTCTTTATTTTTCTATTACATGTATTTTCTATTCAGACTTTTCAAGGGGTGTTGCAGCACCCTCAGCACCCCTTCTTCCAGCAGCTATGGTGTTAGAGTCATGTAATGGTGTTGGAATCATGCAATGGTGTTGAAGTCATGCTATGGTGTTGGATTCATGCTTGGTGTTGGAGTCATGCTATGGTGTTGAAGTCATGCTATGGTGTTAGAGTCATGTAATGGTGTTGTAGTCATGCTATGGTATCGGAGTCATGCTATGGTATCGGAGTCATGCCATGGTGTTAGAGTCATGTAATGGTGTTGGAGTCATGCTATGGTGTTGGAGTCATGCTATGGTATCGGAGTCATGCTATGGTATCGGAGTCATGCTATGGTATCGGAGTCATGCTATGGTGTGAGAGTCATGTAATGGTGTTGGAGTCATGCTATGGTGTTGGAGTCATGCTATGGTGTTGGAGCATTGCTATGGTATCGGAGTCATGCTATGGTATCGGAGTTGGTGTTGGAGTCATGCTATGGTGTTGGAGCATTGCTAGTCATGCTATGGTGTTAGAGTCATGCTATGGTGTTAGAATCATGAAATGGTGTTGGAGTCATGCTATGGTGTTGGAGTCATGCTATGGTATCGGAGTCATGCTATGGTATCGGAGTCATGCTATGGTGTGAGAGTCATGTAATGGTGTTGGAGTCATGCTATGGTGTTGGAGTCATGCTATGGTGTTGGAGCATTGCATTGCTATGGTATCGGAGTCATGCTATGGTGTTAGAGTCATGCTATGGTGTTGGAGTCATGCTATGGTGTTGGAGTCATGCTATGGTGTTGGAGTCATGCTATGGTGTTGGAGTCATGCTATGGTATCGGAGTCATGCAATGATGTTGGAGTCATGCTATGGTGTTGGAGTCATGCTATGGTGTTGGAATCATGCTATGTATCGGAGTCATGCTATGGTGTTGGAGTCATGCTATGGTGTTGGAGTCATGCTATGGTATCGGAGTCATACAATGGTGTTAGAATAATGCTATTTCATTGAAGTCATGCTATGGTGTTGGATTCATGCTATGGTGTTGGAATCATGCTATGGTGTTGGAGTCATTCTGTGGTGTTGGAATCATGCTATGGTGTCGGAGTCATGCTATGGTGTTGGAGTTATTCTATGGTGTTGGAATCATGCTATGGTGTCGGAGTCATGCTATGGTGTTGGAGTCATGCAATGGTGTTGGAATCATGCTATGGTGTTAGAGGTATGCAATGGTGTTGGAATCATGCTATGGTGTTGTTGGAATCATGCCATGGTGTTGGAGTCATGCAATGGTGTTAGAGTCATGCAATGGTGTTGGAATCATGCTGTGGTGTTGGAGTCATGCTATGGTGTTGGAGCCCATGCTATGGTGTTGGATTAATGCGTGGCCACGCAGTTGTGGGTGAACAGAAGTGATTAAGCACACACCCCAGTGTTGAGGGTCAGTGTGGCGGAGGTGACATTGCCTACCCTCACCACCTGGGATTGGCCCGTTAGGAAGTCCAGGAGCCATTTGAGGATGTGTTAAGGTCCAGGGTAATAAACTTGGGGTTGAGCTTGGAGGGGACAATGGTGTTTAATGCTGAGTTGTGGTCGGTGAGTAGCATTCTCACATAGGCATTCCTCTTATCTAGGTGACTGAGAGCAGTGTGGAGTGCAATTGAATTTGTGTCGACTTTGGATCTGTTGGGGCGGTATGCAAATTGAGTGTGTCTAGGGTGTCTGGGGTGATGGAGTTGACGTGTGCAATAACCAGCCTTTCAAAGCACTTCATGATTACAGATGTGAGTGCTACAGGGCGGTAGTCATTGTGGAACTAAGCCTTAGAATTCTTGGGAACAGGAATGATGTTGGATAGTTTAGGACATAAGGGGATTACAAAGAGAGGTTGAAAATTACTGTGAATATGCCTGCCAGCTGTTCTGCGCATGCTCTGAGAATGCACCCTTACACAAGGCAAGGTGTTTTTATTGTCGAGGCATGTATAAAATGCATTGAGTATGTCTAGTAGAGTGCAGAGCCTGTGAGCTGAGCAGAGCTGAGCTGTTGGAAATCCCAGAATCCCGCTCATCCACTCCAGTGCTCCATGACCTTCCAACCACTCCGTGCTCACAAGAAGAAGAAAAAACAGCCACACCAAATTCGCTCCATTCATTAAAATCACAATATAATTTAAACTACACCCATCTATTTTTGTGACTACCTGAATCTACCACTGGTTTTGAAGTATTGAATCCAAACCATATGGATTTGCATGAAAATAATTTGAATAAACATGAAAAGGTGAACTTAAGAAGCGCACATCATTTCAAATAGGCTACATGTAATATTAAACAGCATATAAACACTCTAAATAGGTCAGGAGCCAGACAGGGAGGATAAGAAGGCTCCCCCTATCGATTCCCCTGACTCCACTATCCTGTCCGCTCAGTAAATTGAGCAATGTGGGGTGTCATATCAGAAAGCAATGTTTCAGAAAAGCATAGAATATTGCAGTTACGATAGTCCTGTTGTAACAAATCCGCGATCCGAGTTCGTCCATCTTCTTATCAATAGAATGGAAGGAAGAGGTGGCCAGTTTTCCCTTCTCCTTAAAATCTCGCCAGGACTCCCCTTTCCTTGCCTCTGTAACACCAGTGTTTCCTCTTAGATACCTTGAAAATTGGGTCGATTACAGAAAGAGCCCAGGGCAGATGAGTCGAAGTTGAAGTTGAAGAAGGAATTGATGTAAGTAACTGCCAATCTGATGTTAAATTGTAATTTTTGGTCACAAGAAATGATAGCGGATACATTTAGTAAAATTAAAATAAATGCCAAAAGAATCTCAAAATAGCAAATTTGGGTAGGAGCTCACAAAACAGAGAACACCATCACATTTGTGGTAATCTCCAACACGTAGAGCAGGTATTCCCAAACTGGGGTAAGGGTACGCTCAATGAGGCTACTCAGGCCAGAAAAAACGTACCCAAATGTATGGCCCCATTTGGCGTACCGCCAAATAAAAAATATTTTAAAATGTATTTTTACTTCACATTTTCAGACAGTCCATTGATATTTTCCAATGGGGCCATACATTTCGGTACGTTTTTTTTCTAGCCTGAGTAGCCTCATTTCACTGCCAAAAATAAAATTAAACCATCTAGTGTTCAGCCAAATAACAAAACAGTGTCAAATGCAGGTAGCCTAGTCAAATAATTAACATCCAATCACATTAACCGTTACTCTCTCACAGGAATTCCAAAATTAGCTGCTGCTCATTCCGTTTGCTCGATAAATTGATAAATTGTTAAAAAGAAGTAAGGCCCGCGTCCTGCAGTACTACACCTGCACCTGTCTACGACAAGTTGTTCTGCTTCCAGGAGAATATCCAATGCTAGGGATTTTTTGGAGTGAGAATGAGTAAAACACATATAAAAGCAACAGATAACATTGATAAGAAGGGGCTAGAAGCATCTTATATGGTGAGCTACTGAGTGGCTAGGACAGGCAAGCCCCATACTATTGTGGGGGATTTGACAAAGAAGGGCTCTCCAATAGTAGAACCAAAACATTGAAAGACGGTTTTCTCAAAAGTGAGTTTATCAACTTTCAAAGCAGAATGACTTTGCCATTGTTTATTCAAATGCAGTGTATGATATACCATTTTGTAGCTCGGAGTCTCTACTTTTATCCAATGTAAAAAAACAGAAATTCAAATGTTGCCACGTAAGACCGAATCCAGGTGATGAGTCACATATGGTGAGCTACCGAGTGGCTAGGACAAGTAAGCCCCATACTATTGTGGAGGACTTAATTCTTCCTGCAGCCAAGGATATGGCTGGGACAATGCTGGGGGAAAAGGCCCCCAAAAATTATACAGACAATGCCTACATCAAAAAACACAATTTCACGACGCATCAGTGACATGGCAGGAGATGTTTTGAAACAATTACTGCTTTGCATTCAAGCCAGTGAATTCTAATCATTACAGCTGGATGAGTCAACAGACGTGGCTGGCTGGGCACATCTCCTGGTATACAGTATGTCTGTCACCATTACGGGGGGGTCAATTAAGAAATACATCCTCTCCTGAAAACCACTGGGAACCAGGACAACAGGAGATGATACTTTTAAAGTACTGAACAGCTTTGTAACATCAAATGGACTTTGGTGGTTAAGATGTGTTGGTATCTGTACCGATGGCGCAAAAGCCATGACAGGGAGACATAGTGGAGTGGTAAACGCATGCAAGCAGATGCTCCCGATGCCACTTGGGTACACTACAGAATCAATTGAGTGGCTCTTACTGCCAAGGTAAGGGAATACCCCACTGAATTGGAAAAAAAATGAATGGGAACATATTGCAATTGGGCAAAATATATACACAATGGAAAATACCACAAAATTGAACGGCAATTCATGCAAAGCTTATGGCAACTTGTGAGGACATTGGTAAAATGAAATAATGCAGAGTCAGGCCGCAGGCCACAGTTCTGAGAAATCATCCAAAATGTACTCCAAAATAAGTACGATTCCAACAAAGAACAAATACAATAATCCCAAGCACGAACAACGAGAACCCATATGACAAACAATAACACACAAAACAGAGAGGGAAATCAGAGGGTTAAGTAAGGAACATAATTAATGGAATAGAAACCAGGTGTGTATGATCAAGACAAAACAAAATTAAAATTAAACATAAATCGGTTGGGGTCTAGAAAGCCGGTGACGTCGACCGCCGAACACCGCCCGAAGAAGGAGAGGGAACAACTTCGGCCAAAGTCGTGACACAACTGGCATATGGCAAATGCCAAGTGTCATACAGCAGAAATCCCAAAGATCCCAAAGATGGCAGCGTGCTCCACCGTAAATTTTCATATTGCAAATGGACATCAAGTCAAGACCCAAGTGTCAAATGTTGAAAATCTGAATATTTTTTCGAAAATATATCACCCTCTAAAAAAAAATATATATTTCGATTTTTTTTGTCAATTATACATGTATAAGAACTGTATGAACATAACTTTGTCATATTTTATTGAGTTGTCCATAAGGCATATGTTTTGTCCATTTTCAATATGCTATCATAGGAAGTCAAAGTCAAAAGTCAGTGAACCATTGCCAAATGTAAGAAGACATGTCCAAATGCAATATATAAGTATTGAAAGTGCCAAATCCATATACCACATATGATCATCTTTTGGGTTCGGAAGTCGGCTTCCGAACCCAAAAGTCAGTGAACCATGTCCAAATGGCATTTATATTGCCCAAATGATATATATGACTGTGTTAAGCCCTGAATCAACATAGAAGGTCTATTTGCCATGTATGATGAGAGAGTAGTGGGACCCCTTGCACCCCTAAAGGCATTAAAACCGATTTTAAAAATGTGCTCCTGGTAACCTGTTCCAATCACCAGGTGCACGGCTGTCCATTTGTAATATGTTTCAATGGGCATTTACCATCACGAAGTTGACTTGCTCAAAAAAAAAAAAAAATTGACTGGCCCGATGAACTCGGGATGGCCGGGCAGTGATAGTGGTTCCTCTCCATCGCTCACTGTGTTGATTTCATCGTCCATTTGGTAATGTTTTTTCACTGTTTAATGTTATTGCAAATGCACTGTCCATTTGCAATATGTTTCAATGGGAAGTTAGCATCACAAATTTGACATGCTCAAAAATACTGCAGAAATGTGAAAATGACTGACCCACTGAAATCGGGATGACCGAGCAGTGATGGTGGTTCATCTCCATCGCTCGTTGTGTGGTTTCATCATGTCCATTTGGTGATGGTTTTTCACTATTTAACGAGAGGTATATCTATAATTCCATGTGTATAACTTGTATTATCATCTACATTTATGATGAGTATTTATGTTGAATGATGTGGCTATGCAAAATCGCTTGATGTTTTTGGAACTAGTGAATCTAACGCACCATGTAAACTCAGATTTTTTTTATATTAATATGAACTTTATCAAACAAACATGCATGTATTGTCTAACATGAAGTCCTATGAGTGTCATCTGATGAAGATAAATCAAGGTAAGTGATTAATTTGATCTTTATTTCTGGTATTTTTGAATGCTATATTTAGCTGGAAAATGGCTGTGCTTATTGTGATTTGGTGGAGACCCAACATAATCATTTGTAGTGTTTTCGCTGAAAAGCCTATTTGAAATCAGACACTTTGGTGGTATTAACAACGAGCTAAGCTTTAAAATCATATATGACACGTATGTTTTAGGAATTGTAATTATGAGATTTCTGTGGTTTGAATTTGGCGCCCTCTATTTTCACTGGTAGTTGTCATATCGATCCCGGTATCGGGATTGCAGCCATAACAGGATAATGCAGACAGAGAAGAACTCCAACTTCTAAAGCATAGCCTCAATTTTGTCCCGCACATTGAATATCGTTGCAGAGAGTCTCTGTAATCCTAGATTCAGATCACTCTGCGAGAAAAAACATCATCCAGATAGGCCAGTCATGTGAGAGACTTGTCATCATGCAAGCAGTCAGCCAAGTGAAAATTATGGTCAGTAAAGAAAACTTTAAGCTCGTCTCTCATTTTAAAAAAGGTCAATACTTTGCCAGTTGATAAACAGTGCACTTCTGTATGTTGTAAAAACATTGCATGGTCGCTGCCCATATCATTGCATAGTGCAGAAAACACACAAGAGTTCAGAGGCCTTTTAAAAAAAAATTCAGTGTAGTGTCCAAAATGCCTTTCAAGGTGTCAGGCATTCCCTACATAAGGGGCATTTGCTGTATAATTGATGAGATTCTCCATATTGAAAATGTACGGTCCCTTACTAGAGGTCCACAAATGTTTTTAAAATTCGCCAATGGACTCGGGCAGTCCCCAGGGCCAGATCTGCCGGGAAGTCATCAAATAAAGTCTCTCAGACATTTGTTTTCCGTTTTATAACATTTTCTAATTTTTGTCATTTTTCCGCTGTCTCGGTAAATTCCACCGGATGGCTAATGGCTTCCTATTGAAAATGTACAAAACATCACCAATAATGACGTGGCCATTTCTCCTAAACGGGAAGACTTCGAAGACGAAACTTGGTGAGCATACGTTTGGCCTAATGGGCTGTTAGCACAGAAACAAGACGGCATCGAGGCCTCAACGCTTTTTGAGTTAACACTTCTTTGGTTACTACATGATTCCATTTTTGTAATTTTTGTTGTCTTCACTTTTATTCTACAATGTAGAAAATAGTAAAAAATTAAGACCCTGGAATGAGTAGGTGTGTCAATATTTTTGACTGGTGCTGTAAATATTTAGCTATCTAGCAAAACAATGAACTATAATCCCAATGTATAATGTTACTACCCTGCATGAATCTGCAGGTAGAAAACCAACCAGGTTCAATGTTAATTGAAATGCATTCCAGGTGACTATCTCATGAAACTGCCAAGAGCGTGCAAAGCTGTCATCAAGGCAAAGGGTGGCTACTTTGAAGAATCTCAAATATAAAATATATTATGATTTGTTTAACACTTTTTTGGTTACTACGTGATTCCACATGTGTTATTTCATAGTGTTGATGTCTTCACTATTATTCTACAATGTAGAAAACAATTTAAAATAAAGAAAAACCCTGGAATGTAAATGTCTTCAAACTTTTGACTGGTACTCTTTGTGTTCCAGAGCAGAGAGTCCCAGAGTAGCAATTGTAATTGAATACTGTCAGTGTCTGCTGTGGCAGGTGGGAAGGTGCAAGTTACCTGAAAAATATTTCATCTCTCAATGTTCAGATCTCTCAACGTTTATCTCAAAGTGCACCAAATTCATGCATTTAGCTGCTGAAATTCATTTTTTGGGGAGGGGGAGAATGCCCCCAGACCCTTACTGGCTTTGGACTAAGCCCTGAATGTCTTAAAATCCTCTAGATCAGTGGATCCCAAACTGTTTTAGTCCCGTACCCCTTCAAACATTCAGCTCCAGCTGCGTACCAGGGTCAGCGCATTCTCAAATGTTGTTTTGTGCCATCATTGTAAGCCTGCACTATACATTTATTTAAACATAAGAATGACTGTGGGTTTTGGCACAACCCGGCTCGTGGGAAGTGACAAAGAGCTCTTATAGGACCAGGGAACAAATAATAGTATAATAATACTCAACGGTTTTGCTCTATATTTAACCATGTTACTTATAAAATCATATTTGTTCATCAAAAATTGTGAATAACTCACCACAGGTTAATGATAAGGGTGTGCTTGAAAGGATGCACATAACTCTGTAATGTTGGGTGGTATTGGAGAGTCTCAGTCTTAACCTGTTGCTTCTACTCGGGACACTTGCGTCCCAACTAGAGCTCTGGAAATGCAAATGCGCTACGCTAAATGCTAATAGTATTAGTTAAAACTCAAAAGTTCATTAAAATACACATGCAGGGTATCGAATTAAAGCTACACTCGTTGTGAATCCAGGCAACAAGTCAGATTTTTAAAATGCTTTTCGGCGACAGCATGAGAAGCTATTATCTGATAGCATGCACCAATACACTACAACACAAAAGCACAGCAGGGGACGTAAACAAAATAATTAGCATTTCGGCGTTACACAAACCGCACAATAAAATAGAAAAAATATAAAGCCAAGATATCGTTATATGTAGACTGTGTGATAAACTAAAAAAAACAGCGATTTCACAACGTAACGTCATTTTTTAAAATTCAAAAGTAGACGATAAACTTTCACAAAACACTTCGAAATACGTTTGTAATGCTACTTTAGGTATTAGTAAACGTTAATAAGTGATAAAAATCATCCTTAGGCGATGTAAAAATCATTAGCTGTCGTCTTGGAAAAAATTTCACGAGAGAGCTCTTCCGGAATGATCTGGGCCGAGACTGGAGGTAAGTGGTGCCCCTGTTTCGGTTCAACCAAGAATCAAAGATGATTCAATTCACAAGACTCTAGACAACATGGGGATGCTGTGGGAGTTGAATGCTCGGTCTTATCTAATTCGGCTCACTGTTAACAATTGCTGGAAGTGGCGCAAGGATATTTATTTCCATTTTCTGTGATCAGGTTTTCCTGCGCTTTCCGATGTAACTCACGTTATGTTATAGCCACAGTCGTGATTTAACCAGTTTTAAAAACGTCCGAGGGTTTCCTATCCACACATTCTAACCATATGAACGTACTATATTCCTGGCATGAGTAGCAGGGCGCTGAAATGTTGCGCGATTTTTAACAAAATGTTCAAAAAAGTAGAGGGTCGACTTAAGAGGTTAAATCATTTTCCACACACAGTCTGTGCCTGTATTTAGTTTTCATGCTAGTGAGGACTGAGAATCCACTCTCACATAGGTACATGGTGGCAAAGGGCATCAGTGTCTTAACAGCGCGATTTGCCAAGGAAGGATACTCTGAGCGCAGCCCAATCCATAAATCTGGCAGTGGCTTCTGATTCAATTCAATTTTCACATAACCTCCTGTTGCAATTTCGATGAGGCTCTCTTGTTCAGATATCGGTAAATGGACTGGAGGCAGGGCATGAAAAGGATAGCGAATCCAGTGGTTTTTGTCATCCATTTCGGGTAAGTTCCTGTGTAATTGAGCACCCAACTCACTCAGGTGCTTTGCTATATCACATTTGATGTTGTCCTAAGCTTGAGTTAATTTGTACACAATAAATCATGACGGAAAGACTTGCGTGTTGTCCCTGTTAAACCTTCTTATGGCTGCAGGGGCAGCATTGAGTAGCTTGGATGAAAGGTGCCCATATCAAACGGCCTGCTCCTCAGTCATAGTTGCTAATATTTGCATATTATTATTAGTATTGGATAGAAAACACTCCGAAGTTTCTAAAACTGTTTGAATGATGTCTGTGAGTATAACAGAACTCATATTGGCAGGCATAATCCTGAGTTGAAATCAAAACAGGAAGTCAGAAATCTGAGCTTGAATGTATTCACCAGAGTCCCCAATGAAATCCCCTTGAGATATGACTGATGTTGCACTGCCTAGGGGTTCCACTAGATGTCATCCATCAATAGAAATTATTATGAGGCTTCTATGTTGTTGTGGGAGTGAATGAGAGCGGAATATATCAGATGTCCATCAAGCAGCCATTTTGTGATCGCACTTTTTCCTCATGGTAGTCACTTGCGTTCCATTGCTCACATAGACAAGAAGGAATACTCCGGTTGGAACATTATTGAAGCTATATGTTGAAAACATCCTAATGATTCATTCTATACTTAGTTTGAAATGTTTCTTCGACCGGTAATATCACTTTTTGAAGTTTTTGTCCGATATAACGCTGACCAGAATTAGCGTTTGGATATGTATACCAAACGCGCTAACAAAAGAAGGTATTTGGACATAAATAACGGACAAACATTTATTGTGGACCTGGGATTCCTGGAGTGCTTTCTGATGTAGATCATCAAAGGGAATATTTATCATGTAATTTCTTGTTTATGTTGATGCCATCTTTGCGGCTGTGGTGTTTTTACTTTTGAGCGCTGTCTCAGATTATTGCATGCGTTTCATTTTCCGTAAAGTTTTTTTGAAATCTGACACAGCGGTTGCATTAAACAAGTCAAAATATATTTTATATTTGAGATTGGTGCTGTACATATATATTTATTGTATACTTTTTTTACATTTCATTTTGATATGAGTTTCACTAATCACACATCACTTGCACAATGCAGTATTGAAAACAAAATGTTTTACTGAAAATCTCTAGGATTACTAATTTTAAAGGGTTAAATATGTTGTCATACAACTTCAGTCCAGAGAGGGGCACTGGGTCACTTACAGAATATATGTGCTTCAGTCTGAAAACGCTATCTCATCTCTTCAGTCTCAGCTAGCTAGCTAGCCATTATCTACCGAAGCGGCTAGCCAGCCAAGCTAGCTACAGAAACGAAACCCATCAAATACACTCGCTGGAAATAAACACTGGGTCAGATGGTTTAGACCCTTTCTTCTTTAACTTCTTTGCGTTACCCATCCCTTAAGCGGGATAATTGTAATCAGCAACCGCTGAATAGCATAGCGCCTCAGTCAAATAATATTACAAAAAATATTCATATTCATTAAATAACAAGTGCAATATTGCAAAACACAGCTTAGCCTTTTGTTAATCCACCTGTCGTCTCAGATTTTGAAATAATGCTTTACAGCGAAAGCAATTCAAGCGTTTGTGTAAGTTTATCGATCGCATGACAAAACATTAAGTACACTTAGCATCAGGTAGCTTGGTCACGAAAATCAGAAAAGCAATCAAATTAAGTGTTTACCTTTGACGATCTTCGGATGTTTTCACTCACGAGACTCCCAGTTACACAACAAATGTTCCTTTAAGATGATTTTTATATCCAAAATACCTCCGTTTGTTTGGCGCATTATTTTCAGAAATCCACAGGAAAGAGCGGTCATGACAACGCAGACAAATTCCAAATAAAATCCGTAATGTCCACAGAAACATGTCAAACGTTTTTTATAATCAATCCTCATGTTGTTTTTAAAATATATAATCGATAATATATCAACCACAAATGTCTTTCACAGTAGGAGAGGGATTACGGAGATGTAATTTGTAGATCGGCAGGTAAGGGTGCTCTCGAGAAGCTAGATGTTCTTTACCCTTCAGCCATCAGATTTGCCACCAATGCTCCTTATAAACTGGTCATCTCTGCATGCCTGTCACAAAACCCACGGGTTGATGCTTATTTAGGCCTTACTCCACCCAATCTGAGATACCTACTGCAGCCCTCATCATCCACATACAACACCCGTTCTGCCAGTCACATTCTGTTAAAGGTGTTTGTTCTTAACTGACTTGCCTAGTTAAAGGTTAAATTAATAAAAATAAATACAAAATGACAGCTTTGCACACATTTGGCATTCTCTCAACCAGAATCATGAGGTAATCACCTGGAGTGCATTTCAATTAACAGGTGTGCATTGTTAAAACCTGTTAGAGCTACTAGTTCCCCTTTGGGAACTCACCCCACCCCCCTGAGCTGTAATGTGGCGCAGGGAACGCAATAAATAATCCTAAAAATATTTAACCTCCACAGAATCGCTTGAAAAATGGCTCAAATGAAAGATAAACAAGTTATTTATCTACCCAGCAAGTCAGATTTCTAAAATGTTTTACGGCGAAAACATAGCACATATTTATGTCCAACCACCACTGCATACATACCTCATTAGCTTAGCCAAGTAGGAAAAAATATGCAATCAACAAACGCAGGATTAAAAGAAAAATCATTTCACTAACCTTTTGAAATCTTCATCAGATGACAGTAATATAACATGTTACATAGTACACTCATTTTTTTTTCAATAATCTGCAATATATATCCATAAATCTCTGTTTACAATTATGCACCGTTCAAAAAATGCTACTGCAATGTCAGGAGAAATAAATAGCTCCGGCAGATAACGTCAGCTAACAAGGAATACACATCATAAACTTTGACTAAATATGCATGTTTTACATATGTATTGCAAGATAAACTTCTTCTAAATGCAATTGCTATGTTACAATTATTTTTAACGTTACATTTGGCGTTCACTAGGCTATAATAGAGTCGGCGCTCTCATTTAGCATACTGACTCCTCTATCATGGAGTCGACAGAAACCCAAAATGAAGACGTAAATATTCCCTTACCATGGCTGTTCTTGCTTCAGAAGACGTGGAAGGGTTAATACTCACCAAGTTAGCATTCAGTTTTCAAGTCTGTTTCTTTCCGTTCTCAAACTAGACACTTTTCGGTCTAAATGTATGCAAATTTCAAGTGGATGCGCACCAAAACGTCGAAAGTATACATTATATTTCGAGTAAACTTGTCAAACTATGTTTATAATTAAGCCTTAGCATGTTATAAAGGTCTACAGCAATCGTGAGGGCGAACAGATAAGCACACGTTGTTCAGTCCGTCCTGAGAGAAAGAGAGAGAAATTTCCCAGCTCCCATTGGTGAAACTTTTTTTTTGCGTCACCGGGACGTTTGGTCACGCTGAACGTCTCGTGAGCGCGCGATTCTCACAGTTACACGCCTCATCGAAAGCAGGCTTCACGCTGAAGACGTAGAAACTGTTTCCATGGTTATAGCTGTTTGGGAAGTGTGTATACGATGACGTCAAAGTGATGGCAACTTTTCCCATTACAAGAGAGACTTTGGGAGAATGCATGCCCTGAGACTTCTGCTTTAGCTAGAGACAACATTTAAACGGTTTTATAAGCTTTAGAGTGTTTCCTATTCGATAATAATTTTTATATGCATATTTTAGCAACTTTTGACAAAAATTTATCATGGTTTATATGGGTGCCGAATTCCTCCAGAAGGGGCAGTATTTTAAAAGTTAATTTGTGGAATTTTGATCCTTGTTAATGTGTTTAAGCCAATCAGTTGTGTTGTAACAAAACTGTGGTGGTATACGGTAGATAGACCTATTTCGTAAAAGACCAAGTCCATATTATGTCAAGAACAGTTCAAATAAGCAAAGACAAATGACAGACACATGCATACACACACACACACGATAGCATACGCAGTATGCACATACGTACACATGGGTTTTGTACTGTATTCATGTGGTTGTTGTGGAGAATTGGCCTGAGGGCACACAGTCTGTGAATATATTGTAATGTTTTTAAAATTGTAGAAATTAATTTTGCTGGACCACCGGAAGAGTAGCTGCTGCCTTGGCAGGGGATCCATAATAAATATAAATACAAAAGGTCAGTCAATGCGCAACATTTCATTAACGTTGTAAGTCAGTCACAAAAACCATCAAGAGCTATGATGAAACTGGCTCTCATGAGGACCGCCATAGGAAAGGAAGACTCAGAGTTACCTATGCTGCAGAGGATAAGTGCATTAGAGTTACCTAATGGAGAAGGAGGTGTGATGGTGTGGAGGTGCTTTGCTGTGATTTATTTATAATTCAAGGCACAGTTAACCAGCATGGCTACCACAGAATTCTGCAGCGATATGCCATCCCATCTGGTTTGCGCTTAATAGGACTATCATTTGTTTTGCAACAGGACAACAGACTGTGAAAGGGCTTTTTGACCAATAAGGAGAGTGATGGAGTGCTTTTTCAGATGACCTGGCCTCCACAATACCCCGACCTCAACCCAATTGAGATGGTCTGGGATGAGTTGGACTGCTGAGTGAAGTAAAAGCAGCCAACAAGTGCCCAGCATATGTGGGAACTCTGTAAAGACTTTTGGAAAAGCATTTCAGGTGAAGCTGGTCGAGAGAATGCCAAGAGTGTGCAAAACTGTCATCAAGGCAAAGTGAGGCTACTTTGAAGAATCTTAAATATATTTTTTTAAATACATGTATATTTATATTTTTCTACTATCAAAAGTTTTGGGACTGGATCAAAAACATCCTGGGCTTAATCCTGGAGGCCTAGGCCTAATGATGTCACTGCCATTGTGGTCAACTATGGACAATGTCAAGACCTTGAGTCCTACATGCAGGCATATTGACGTGTGGGGAGGGACAGCATGAGCTCAAATTCACTTATCTTGTACCATGGAAGACAATTCAGATAAGATGCGACTGTATTTACCAAATAGTACCAGCTGCAGGTGGGTGAAACTGTTACAGCTCTTTGATGGTGAGGTCTCGCAACGAATGTCACCCCAAACATGACTACTGTGACAATTGTGCTACTTCATCCAACTGCAAGGACAGTGGTGAGGCCCATAAAGCGTATTCCTACATAACATTTCAGACAGCAACAACAGGGAAATGTTAACAGTACATAACATTGTAAGTGAAAATAATTATGCAAATTAATGGTACAAAACTGTATATTTTCTGCGAAAATAAATTCAACATAGTGGTTTAAAAGTAAATACCAATGGCGTAAAGTAATTAACTAAAAATACTTTAAAGGTACTACTTAAGGTGTTTTTTTTAGAGTATCTGTACTTTACTATTTATATTTTTGACAGGTTTTACTATGACTTTTACTTCACTACATTCCTCAAGAAAATTATGTACTTTTTACTCCATATGTTTTCCCTGACCCTCAAAAGTACTCATTGCATTTTGAATGCTTTGCAGAACAGGAACATTTCATACACTGATCAAGAGAACATCACTTTTGATACTTAAGTATACTAGCAATTACATTTACTTTTGATAGTTATGTATATTTTAAACCAAATACTTCTAGACTTTTACTCAAGTTGTTTTTTACTGGGTCACTTTCACTTTTACTTTCATTTTCTATTAAGGTATCTTTACCTTAATTCAAGTATGACAATTGGTAACTTTTTCCACCACTGGTAAATACACATGTTTTGTGAGTCTACATTGTCATTGGTTTCAGTACTACGTCTTCTTTCCTCTTTCTTACATTACTTCTCTAACTGTGGCATTTACGAGACCAATTCCCATGGTCTCAGCACTACAACTGAAGTTAGCTGTCAACGTTTGTGCCTCTGTCTGTGTGCCAAACGAGCAGACAGTTTGTTCTTCTCACGGTAAGTTCAGTTTGTGGTGTCAACACTAGTTCCTCATAGTCCAATTTGTTGAACAGGTTTATTTGGAAGTTCTGGAAGCTTGGGTAGAACCTGCCAGGTGACAAAGCAAACACCTTCTGATCAAGAAGCACACCTACTATATGGTTGATGTCTCAGATGTTCTTGAGATTGAGTGCTTTCTAGACTCTGGCTTCAGCTCACAGTCTTTATCAAATCCCTGCATGATGTCTGTTTACTCTCCAAAGGTCCTGCTGACTTTCTGTGCAATGTCAAACTGAACATCGACCCATTGATGTTGGATGAGGTCTTTTGTTAGGCTCACATGGTGTTCGAAGTTCAAGTCCAACGCTATGTTGTTTCCTGATCTTGCATTCACTGTGCGGTTCAACCGGAGTCTATGAGACACACTGATGCTTCGTAGGGCTACATCTGGCTTAAATATTTGCTTGACTATCAACTACTGACATCTTGTGTTCTTTTTGCTCATGATGACTCAGTTGTTTCTGACTTCTGAAGGTCGGATGGCTACAGCCAGGATAGTGACAGTTAGTCCATGGATAGTCCATGGATTCAAGGCCTTTTTTCAAATGTCCAATTGCTGCATCTGCATTTTGTTTTGTTAACTGATTACCTGTTAATGTACAGTTCACAAGCAGGTTCTGCAGTATTGCCATCTACTTCAATGGAAGAATATAGGACATAATGTCCATTAAGTAGTTTGATCGTTCTCATCATGTCTTCTGACTGTCTTTCATCTCCACCCAGTAGCCCTAAAGGTATTATATCTGACTTGTCATTACATTTTTGTATTTGTATTTATTTTGTATTTGTATTTTGTATTTTGTATTTGTTAAGTAAGTGTCATTACATTTTTGTATTTGTTAAGTAAGTGTCATTACATTTTTGTATTTGTTAAGTAAGTGTCATTACATTTTTGTATTTGTTAAGTAAGTGCCATTTAACATTAAAGGTGATTAGTGATTCAATTGTTTCACAACGACACGTCCCACAAGTCATTGAATTAGTTCCTGAGTCTGTTTGTCTTCAGTGTTTGGCACAAATTTAGATAAAGGAACTACAAGTACTGATCTGGAGACTTGTTGTGAGAGGTGATCTGCACCAACACATTCCTAACACCAACATGTTCCTAACACCAACATGTTCCTGACACCAACACGTTCCTGAAACCAACGCGTTCCTGACACCAGCACGTTCCTGACACCAACGCGTTCCTGACACCAACGCGTTCCTGAAACCAACGCGTTCCTGACACCAACACGTTCCTGACACCAACACGTTCCTGAAACCAACGCGTTCCTGACACCAACGCGTTCCTGACACCAACGCGTTCCTGAAACCAACGCGTTCCTGAAACCAACGCGTTCCTGACACCAACGCGTTCCTGACACCAACGCGTTCCTGAAACCAACGCGTTCCTGACACCAACATGTTCCTGACACCAACGCGTTCCTGACACCAACACGTTCCTGAAACCAACGCGTTCCTGACACCAACGCGTTCCATTATGATTCAGTGGTAGTCCTTTTTTTATTCATGTAGTTGAGAGTAAATGGCTGAAATATCACTTTCAATTACGAAAAACAATCAAAATAACAATAATATTGTTTCAGGAAGTCACTGTGTCGTAGTGAGTCAAAACAACCACTGAGTAAACCTCTAAGCAAAGACAATGTTCTGATTTGTGAATGCCTACCACTGGCAGTAATGTACTGTGTACAAATTAAGTAACAGCACTCTGTGTGGCAAAGGAAATCATACCATTTCAACACTGCTGAGTTGAGAGTCTCGCCTCGGATCCAGGGGATGAGCTAACAAGAAGAGCTTCGACCCTGATGATTACAAACAGCGACAGAGGTAATAACAAAGTGATACAAATATACATACTGTAGCCCCTAATGCGTTTTATAAAGCACAGCTACTTTGACTTGCATGTAAACACTGCACTGTGTGCATACCATTCCAGCAAGGGTGTCAGGTAACCCTGTGTTTAGAGCGTTGGACTAGTACCCGAAAGGTTGCAAGATCGAATCCCTGAGCTGACAAGGTAAAAATCTGTCATTCTGCCCCTGAACTAGGTAGTTAACCCACTGTTCCTAGGCCACCATTGAAAATAAGAATTTGTTCTTAACTGACTTGCCTAGTTAAATAAAGTTAATAAAAATAAGTAGTTCTTCCTGATGGGTTATCAGGAAGAGCTTCAGTTCCTGGTAGCTGGACCTGTTAACTAAAGCATTGGATTATTTATAGTGAAATATAATAACCTCTCCCTCAACGCCAATGAAATGAAGGAAATGATGGTGGACTTCCGGAGACAGCAGAGAGAGCATGGCCCCATCCACATCAACACTGGAGAGGGGCAAAATCTTAAAGTTCCTCGGCATGCACATCACTGACAACCTGAAATGGTCCATCCACACAGACAGTGTGATGAAGAAGGCACAACAGTGCCTCTTTAACCTCAGAAGGCTGAATACATTTGGCTTGGCTTGGCCCCTAAGACCCTCATGCACTTCTACAGATGCACCATTGAGAGTGTCCTATCGGGCTGTATCACCACAATTGGTTTGGCAATTGCACAATTTGTAACAGCAGTATCGATCAGTCCAATGCATCATCGAGGGCATAGTACTTGAAGCTTTTCACCTACCGATGTGGATGGGGGCATGCACCCTACGCTGTCTCCTGAAGTCCACGATCAGCTCCTTAATATTGTTGACGTTGAGAGAGTGGTTATTTTGCTGGGACCACTCCACCAAAGCCCTCACCACCTCCATGTAGGCTGTCTCGTCATTGTTAGTAATCAGGACTACCACTGTTGTGTCGTCTGCAAACTTGATGATTGAGTTGGAGGCGTGCGTGGCCACGCAGTCATAGGTGAACAGGGAGTACAGGAGGGGGCTGAGCATGCACCCTTGTGTGGCCCCTGTGTTGAGGATCAGCGTAGTGGAGGTGTTGTTGCCTACCTTCACCACCCAGAGGTGGCCCGTCAGGAAGTCCAGGACCCAGTTGCACAGGACAGGGTTCAGACCCAGGGCGCCAAGCTTAAGGATCACCTTGGAGGCTACTATGGTGTTGAAGGCTAAGCAGTAGTCAATGAACAGCATTCCCACATAGGTATTCCTCCAAACACACCAAGACAGTTGTGAAGAGGGCACGACAACACCTTTTCACCCTCAGGAGACTGAAAAGATTTGGCATCGATCCTCAAAAAGTTCTACAGCTGAACAACCGAGAGCATCCTGACCGGTTGCATCATCGCCAGGTATGGCAACTGCTCTCTGACTGACAGTAAGGCGCTACAGCCCAGTACATCACTGGGGAAAGCTTCCTGATATCCAGGACAGACAGTTGATGTCGGAAGTTTGCAAACACCTTAGTCAAATACATTTAAACTCAGTTCTTCACAATTCCTGACATGTAATCCTAGTTAAAATTCCCTGTCTTAGGTCAGTTGGATAACCACTTTATTTTAAGAATGTGAATAATAGTAGAGAGAAGGATTTATTTCAGCTTTTATTTCCTTCATCACATTGGGTCAGAAGTTTACTCAATTAGTATTTGGTAGCAAATAGTTTAATAAGGTCAAACATTTTGGGTAGCCTTCCACAAGCTTCCCACAAAGAGTTGGGTGAATTTTGGCCCATTCCTTCTGACAGAGCTGGTGTAACTGAGTCAGGTTTGTAGGCCCCCTTGTTCGCAAACACTTTTTCAGTTCTGCCCACAAGTTTCCTATAGGATTGAGGTCAGGGCTTTGTGATGGCCACTCCAATATCTTGACTTTGTTGTCCTTAAGCCATTTGGCTAAACTTTGGAAGTATGCTTGGGGTCATTGTCCATTTGGAAGAGCCATTTGCGACCTGACTGATGTCTTGAGATGTTGCTTTACTATATCCACATAATTCTTCTTCCTCGTGATGCCATTTTGTAAATTTTGTATTTTGTGAAGTGCACCGGTCCCACCTGCAGCAAACCACCCCCATAACATGATGCTGCCTCCCCTGTGCTTCACGGTTGGGATGATGTTCTTCGGCTTGCAAGCCTCCCCCTTTTTCCTACAAACATAACGATGGTCATTATAGCCAAAAAATGATATTTTTGTTTCATCATACCAAAGGACATTTCTCCAAAAAGTACGATCTTTGTCCCCATGTGCAGTTGCAAACCGTAGTCTGGCTTTTTTATGGTGATTTTGGAGCAGTGGCATCTTCCTTGCTCAGCGGCCTTTCAGATTATGTTGATATAGGACTCGTTTTACTGTGGATATAGATACTATCTGTGGATATCGATACTCTCTCTAGGAGACAGAATGCATCTCCTTCCTGAGCGGTATGATGGCTGCGTGGTCCCATGGTGTTTTTCCTTGCGTACTATTGTTTGTACAGATGAACCTGGTACCTTCAGGTTTTTGGAAATTACTCCCATGGATGAACCAGACTTGTGGATGTCTACAATTTGTTTTCTGAGGTCTTGACTGATTTCTTTTGATTTTCCCTTGATGTCAAGCAAAGAGGCAAAGAGTTTGAAGGTAGGCCTTGAAATACATCCACAGGTACACATCCAATTTACTCAAATGATGTCAATTAGCCAGCAGAAGCTTCTAAAGCTATGACAACATTTTATGGAATTTTCCAAGCTGTTTAAAGGCACAGTCAACTTAGTGTATGTAAACTTCTGACATACTGGAATTGTGATACAGTGAATTATAAGTGAAATAATCTGTCTGAAATAAATTGTTGGAAAAATGACTTGTGTCATGCACAAAGTAGATATCCTAACTGACTTGCCAAAAATATAGTTTGTTAACAAGAAATTTGTGGATTGGTTGAAAAACAAGTTTTAATGACGTTTAATGACTTTAAGGACAACCTAAGTGTATGTAAACTTCCGACTTCAACTGTATATACTAAAGGTTGTCAGAGGAAGGCCCCAAAAATCTCCAGTCACCTAAGTCATAGACTGTTCTCTTTGCTATCGCACGGCAAGCGATGCCGGAGTGCCAAGTCTAGGACCAAAAACACCCACCCAGACTATTTACACATTGACTCGGTACCGGTACCCCTTGTATATAGCATTGTTATTATTATGTATTTTTTACTTTAGTTTATTTGGTAAATATTCTCTTAACTCTTTTTCTTGAACTGTATTATTGGTTAAGGGCTTATAAGTAAGCATTTCACGGTAAGGTCTACACCTGATCTATTCGGTGACAAATGTAATGTGATTTGATTTGTCCAGATGGGATAGGATAGTGTGCATAGTGATGGCGATTGTATCATGCGTGGATCTATTCGGAGAGTATGCGAACTGCAGTGGTTCTAGGGTTTAGGGTAAGGTGGAGGTGATTAGATCCCTAATTTGCCTCTCAAAACACTTCATGATGACAGAAGTGAGTGCTACGGAGTGATAGTGATTTGGTTCAGTTACCTTTGCTTTCTTGGGTACAGGAACAATGGTAGACATCTTGAGGCAAGTGGGGAGAACAAAACGGAGAGATTGAATACGGTTTGTGTGTGTGTGTGTGTGTGTGTGTGTGTGTGTGTGTGTGTGTGTGTGTGTGTGTGTGTGGATGGGAAACTCCTCTGCATGTGACAAGGATGGTAGAAACATTGCTGAAATATTTCTGTTGTTCTCTATTCTGTCATTTTCTGTCTCTGGCTCTTTTCTCCCATTACTGGCTGCAACAAGAAAGGATAGCCTGAGGGACAAATGTAAATACAAAAATATTTTGGAACATCAAACATGTATCAACTAGCATGCTTCATTTTCAAATCATTACTGGGTTCATCGTAAGGTTATTTTCCTACACATACTTTATAGCTCACACACTGGATTGAGACAGATGGGTTGAGATAGATGAACGTTTCAGTAAATTATTACCATGAGAGAAATGGATGTTTCAGTAAAATATTATCACGGGAGGAGTGGCTGTTTCAGTCAAATATTTCCAATCAGAGAAATGGATGTTTCAGTAAATTATGACCATGATAGAAAAGAATGTTTCAGAACATTATTACCATGAGAGAAATGGATGTTTCAGTAAAATACTATCACGAGAGAAGTGGATGTTTCAGTAAAATATTACCATGAGAGAAATGGATGTTGGTGTGTGTGTGTACGTCTATTACCATCCGGCATTCTCGGCTCTCGGCAGCACCCCAGCGGTGTCTCATTGCAGTAATGAGTCTTTTGAAGTGAGGAGAAGTGATTGAATGGGATAACCTCAGCACACAAGGACGGGGAGGATTGCTATTAGCTCTGTTCTCTGGACTGGAGGAGCTAGAGGTTCAGTCACTGTCTGTTTTCTGGACTGGAGGAGTTAGTGGTTCAGTCACTGTCTGTCCTCTGGACTGGAGGAGTTAGTGGTTCAGTCACTGTCTGTTCTCTGACTGGAGGAGCAAGTTATTCAGTCACTGTCTGTTCTCTGGACTGGAGGAGCAAGTGGTTCAGTCACTGTCTGTTCTCTGACTGGAGGAGCTAGTGGTTCAGTCACTGTCTGTCTTCTGGACTGGAGGAGCAAGTGGTTCAGTCACGGTCTGTTCTCTGACTGGAGGAGCAAGTTATTCAGTCACTGTCTGTTCTCTGGACTGGAGGAGCAAGTGGTCAGTCACTGTCTTTCCTCTGGACTGGAGGAGTTAGTGGTTCAGTCACTGTCTGTTCTCTGACTGGAGGAGCAAGTGGTTCAGTTACTGTCTGTTCTCTGACTGGAGGAGCAAGTGGTTCAGTCATGGTCTGTTCTCGGGACTGGAGGAGCAAGTGGTCAGTCACTGTCTGTTCTCTGGACTGGAGGAGCAAGTGGTTCAGTCACTGTCTGTTCTCTGGACTGGAGGAGCAAGTGGTTCAGTCACTGTCTGTCCTCTGGACTGGAGGAGCAAGTGGTTCAGTCACTGTCTGTTCTCTGGACTGGAGGAGTTAGTGGTTCAGTCACTGTCTGTCCTCTGGACTGGAGGAGTTAGTGGTTCACTCACTGTCTGTTCTCTGGACTGGGGAACTAGTGGTTCAGTCACTGTCTGTTCTCTGGACTGGAGGAGTTAGTGGTTCAGTCACTGTCTGTTCTCTGGACTGGAGGAGCAGTGGTCAGTCACTGTCTGTCCTCTGGACTGGAGGAGCTAGTGGTTCAGTCACTGTCTGTTCTCTGGACTGGAGGAGCAAGTGGTTCAGTTACTGTCTGTTCTCTGGACTGGAGGAGCAAGTGGTTCAGTTACTGTCTGTTCTCTGGACTGGAGGAGCAAGTGGTTCAGTTACTGTCTGTTCTCTGGACTGGAGGAGCAAGTGGTTCAGTCACTGTCTGTTCTCTGGACTGGAGGAGCAAGTGGTTCAGTCACTGTCTGTTCTTTGGACTGGAGGAGCAAGTGGTCAGTCACTGTCTGTTCTCTGGACTGGAGGAGCAAGTGGTCAGTCACTGTCTGTCTTCTGGACTGGAGGAGTTAGTGGTTCAGTCACTGTCTGTTCTCTGACTGGAGGAGCAAGTTATTCAGTCACTGTCTGTTCTCTGGACTGGAGGAGCAAGTGGTCAGTCACTGTCTTTCCTCTGGACTGGAGGAGTTAGTGGTTCAGTCACTGTCTGTTCTCTGACTGGAGGAGCAAGTGGTTCAGTCATGGTCTGTTCTCGGGACTGGAGGAGCAAGTGGTCAGTCACTGTCTGTTCTCTGGACTGGAGGAGCAAGTGGTTCAGTCACTGTCTGTTATCTGGACTGGAGGAGCAAGTGGTTCAGTCACTGTCTGTCCTCTGGACTGGAGGAGCAAGTGGTTCAGTCACTGTCTGTTCTCTGGACTGGAGGAGCTAGTAGTTCAGTCACTGTCTGTTCTCTGGACTGGAGGAGCAAGTGGTTCAGTTACTGTCTGTTCTCTGGACTGGAGGAGCAAGTGGTTCAGTTACTGTCTGTTCTCTGGACTGGAGGAGCAAGTGGTTCAGTTACTGTCTGTTCTCTGGACTGGAGGAGCAAGTGGTTCAGTCACTGTCTGTTCTCTGGACTGGAGGAGCAAGTGGTTCAGTCACTGTCTGTTCTCTGGACTGGAGGAGCAAGTGGTCAGTCACTGTCTGTTCTCTGGACTGGAGGAGCAAGTGGTCAGTCACTGTCTGTCTTCTGGACTGGAGGAGTTAGTGGTTCAGTCACTGTCTGTTCTCTGACTGGAGGAGCAAGTTATTCAGTCACTGTCTGTTCTCTGGACTGGAGGAGCAAGTGGTCAGTCACTGTCTTTCCTCTGGACTGGAGGAGTTAGTGGTTCAGTCACTGTCTGTTCTCTGACTGGAGGAGCAAGTGGTTCAGTCATGGTCTGTTCTCGGGACTGGAGGAGCAAGTGGTCAGTCACTGTCTGTTCTCTGGACTGGAGGAGCAAGTGGTTCAGTCACTGTCTTATCTGGACTGGAGGAGCAAGTGGTTCAGTCACTGTCTGTCCTCTGGACTGGAGGAGCAAGTGGTTCAGTCACTGTCTGTTCTCTGGACTGGAGGAGTTAGTGGTTCAGTCACTGTCTGTTCTCTGGACTGGAGGAGTTAGTGGTTCAGTCACTGTCTGTCCTCTGGACTGGAGGAGTTAGTGGTTCAGTCACTGTCTGTTCTCTGGACTGGAGGAACTAGTGGTTCAGTCACTGTCTGTTCTCTGGACTGGAGGAGTTAGTGGTTCAGTCACTGTCTGTCCTCTGGACTGGAGGAGCAAGTGGTTCAGTCACTGTCTTTTTATTCTCCCCATGATATTCATGGTTGCTGATCCAAACATACCCAGATTTTAATTAAGGTTAAGGGTATTCGTGATTTAGTTTCAATGCATATCTACCTCTCTTATTTCAGCATATTAATAATAATTTTTAATTGATATTGCCATCCTTTTTTGGTCAGTATGTGCCCAACATAGCAGGTGGTGGTGGGCTGGACACTGTCACTCATCTAGATATAGATGTCTATAGAGCCTGTCTGTATTCCTGATGTCTGTAACCATTAGCTAAACTGTAATGTAATACTGACATCTCAGAACCACTTGTTTTGCAAGCTGATCCATGGACAGTTAAGTATCTCTGTCAAATGAATATGTAGCTTAAAGGTATGTTTGTACTTGTTCCAATAAAGGTAGTGACACTCCAACAAACCACTTTTACAACAAGCCTAAATCTAAAAACACATACAACCTATTGATATAATGCATCATTTTAAAAGCAGGACACTAATCCCTCCAAAGAGTAGGCATTAGGCTGTTTGAGAAAGTTTGAATGCTAAGCAACCTGCCTACAAATTCTTTGAAGTACAATAGACCAACATAGCTAGTGTAGTAGGGCAAAGCTGTGTGCTAAAAATACCTGGTAGAGCATGGGTGAAGTAGGCATTATGGTGGTCATGTGAATGTCCTTCTTTTTTCGGCTTCAGACCAATGCCTACTTTCACTTAACTTAGTTTTCGAGTTTCATTTTCATGGTTTTTAGAAAGAAAGCGGATTGTACAAAATTTCCACATGCAAAAGGTCCCTTTCAAAAATGTAGTAATTTGCTCTTCAAATTACGTTATAAAAATTGTCTCACAGAATTTATTGTTGTAGCTTTTACTTTACAGACATGGACATTTGCAATTATGCAAAACAAATAGATTCACCCTTTAAAGAGGAGAGGGGCATCATTCCTGTAAGTGACTCTCAAATGTATTTTTAATTTAGCTGAGTGAGAATTAGGAAAGACATCTCAACCTTTTTGGCGGGGAATCCCCTAGGCCTCCCTCCATTTTTTTACTTGTTGATGGCTACTTCAGATTTCCGGTATCACAATGAAAATTAACTTGAAAATGTTGATCAGTCAGCGAGAATTTGGAATCAGTAAATTAAAATACATTAATTAGGCCCTAATCTATAGATTGCACATGACTGGACAGGTGCACAGCCATGGGTGGGCCTGGGAGGTCATAGGCCTACCCACTAGGGAGACAGGTCCACAAACTGGGGAGCCAAGTCCAGCCAATCAGAATACGTTTTCTCTAACACGATGTTGGAGGTGGCATATTGTATAGAAATTAACATAAAATTATCTGGCAACAGCTCTGGTGGACATTTCTGCAGTCAGCCAATTGCCAATTGCACGCTCCCTCAACATTTGAGACATCTGTGGCATAGTGTTGCGTGACAAAACTGCATATTTCAGAATGGTATTTTATTTACCCCAGCACAAGGTGCAGCTGTGTAATGATCATGCTTTTAAATCAGCTTCTTGATATGCTACACCTGTAAGGTGGATGGATTTATTTTGAATTCAAGATGGCTTGGGATGAGTTGGACCGCAGAGTGAAGGATAAGCAGTTTGCTGTTATGATGCAATTTGCATCTCTGATGAGTTGATTTGCATCTCTGGCAAATAAATGTTCATCTAAAAACTGGCACCCTGCCAGTAAGGCCACTGATCAAGTTTACTGACGGCACAGCAGAATTATTTGAGGGCTACCTGCCTGCCAACTGCTCATTGCTAACTGGGATGTAACTAGATATGTAGCTATTTTAACTGTATACTCTTACCTGTGTATGGATTAATGATTCACAACAGACTGAAACATTTAAAAAATATCATTCTCATCAGGCATTGACCAGGCATTCCATATTCCTTTTTCCACCGAGATGTGTTGGATGTCGCCAATTCAGGGCAACACTATTATTGAAAGAGGAGGATGAGAACAGAGGAGAGAGAGTCAGCTTTGCCAATGCGGAGATCCTCCGTGACATAGAGAAGAGCAGTCTCGGTTGAGTGACCCATCTTCAAGCCTGACTGGTTAGGGTCAGGTAGATCATTCTGAGAGAAAGAACAAAAAGATCAACAGACAGCACGCTCAAGTGTTTTGTAAAGAAAAGAAAGGGGCACGGGTCTATAGTTTTTGACATCAGTTGAGTCGACTGTTGGTTTCTTGTGGAGGGGAACAACATTTCAAAGTCAGAGGGAACACAGCCAGTGGTAAGGGATGAGTTGATGAGGGCGGAGAGGATTGAGAGAAGGTCTCCAGGAATGGAGAAGGGAGGAGGGGATGTGGTCAAGCGGGCAGGTAGTCTAACGGCCAGACCTCACTAGTTGCAGGATGTCCTCTGGAGAGAGAGGGGAGAAAGAGGTCAAGAAATAGGGTAGTTCTGTGTGAGTGGGTCGAGTGGACTCAATAACATGAGGAGCTGATGTCATCAACATTATTTTCAAAGTTATGACAAAGTCGTCCGCAGAGAGGGAGGAGGTAGGGGAGGGGATGGAGGATTAAGGATGGTGGAGAAGGTGGAAAAGAGTTTCCTAGGGTTAGGGGCAGAAGCTTGAAATTTAGAGTTGGTGAAAGTGGCTTTAGCGGTGGATACATAGAAAGAGAAGATAGAGAGGAGGGAGTGGAAGAATGATAAGTCCTCTGGAAGTTTAGTTTTCCTCCTTTTTCGTTCAGCTGCACACAGCCCTGTTCTGTAAGTTCACAATTAGTCACTCAACCACAGAACAGAATGGGAGGAAAGGGGAGAGTGTGACTCATAGGATGCTGAAAGGGAGGAGAGTTGGGTCGAAGAGGCAGAATCAGGAGACAGGAGGGAGTGAAAGTAGTGATCAGCGACCTGTAGGGGGGTTGCAGTGAGATAAGTAGGCAAGTAGACTTTATTAAGTACAAAACAATCCAAATACAATATGATAGCCAGCTAATGTTTACTTATTGTTACATATAGAAAGGTTAGCAGCGAACGTTAGCTAGCAAGTAGCTAGCAGGCTAACTTGATTATGAAGGCAGCAGTGTATAAAAACTCAACTTGACATGAGAATGTGCTTATCCTCTTGCATTGCAATTACACCAACAGTAACCTAGTAGTAGCCTTGAGCATGAAGATATGATGACACTCTTATTCATAAAAAAAATACCTAGCTAAATATTAGAAGATAAGCGAAAATCCATTTATTTTATCTCTGCATTCTAAAATAATGATAAATATTTCCTATTATTTTATTTCAAATCCATGATCATTGCATAATACATTCCTCATCTTTTCTGACTAGGCCTCCAGAAAGTTAGGATAGGTTACCATTCATCCCATCTCTCATTTAATTGGACCCACTTCCCAGTGGTAAATAGATAACATTATTGAATTCGAAGGATCTGTTACAGATCCTCAACAATTTGCAATTGTTCTTGTCTTTCAGAAATGGTCCGATTGTAACGGTTTTCCTCCTCTTCTGAGGAGGAGTAGGAAGGATCGGACCAATATGCAGCGTGGTAAGTGTTCGTCATTTTATTAAACTGAACTGAACACTACAATACAAAGTAAACAAAAAGCGAACCGAAACAGTTCTGTCTGGTAACTAATACAAAGACAGAAAATAACTACCCACAAATCATAGTGGGAAAACAGGCTGCCTAAGTATGTTTCTCAATCAGACACAACGATAAACAGCTGCCTCTGATTGGGAACCATACCAGGCCAAACACAGAAATACAAAAACATAGAACAACACATAGAATGCCCACCCCAACTCACACCCTGACGAAATTAAACAGCTCTACAAGCTGTCCGTGGTGATTCAACACCAGTACTACCCAGTCCAGGTACTGCAACCAATTAGCACCTGGAATTGGTCCCGCCTGTCCCTTGTTACTCCAAATGGATATAGGTAGAGGAGCAGTCACTTGAGCACGTGGGCAGACAGGCAGAGGGTAAGCCCATACCTCAGAAGAACTGGAATGAGTATGATAAGCGACTCGATCCAACACCAAAGAAGATACTAGTTATTGTTTGACTCACCTGTCTCTCTCTTCCTTTTCTTTTGCTCCAAAGGAAAAAGAAGAATAAGAAATAAAAGTAACAAGTAATTAAAAAGCAGCAGTAAAATAACAATAGCAAGACTATATATGGGGGGTACCGGTACAGAGTCAATGTGCGGGGGGCACCGGTTAATTGAGGTAATTGAGGTAATATGTATAAGCAGGTAGAGCTATTAAAGTGACTATGCAAAGCTGATAACAACAGAGAGTAGCACCGGTGTAAAAAGTGGGGGGATTGCAAATAGTCTGGGTGGCCATTTGATTAGATGATCAGAAGTCGAATGGCTTGGGGGTAGAAGTTCTTTAGAAGCCTCTTGGACCTAGACTTGGCCCTCTGGTACCGCTTGCCGTGCGGTAGCAGAGAGAACAGTCTATGACTAGGGTGGCTGGAGTCTTTGACAATTTCTCTGACACCGCCTGGTATAGAGCGAACTGTAACTTTGTCAAATAAGCACCAATAGGGGTTTAAAAAAGTTAGCTAGATAGCCAATGAGCTCGGCTTTATGGGAGTAAACCCCCTATCTGTTGCAAAATAATTTAGATGCTAAACTTGTGCGACAGCAAGCCTTTAGGACAAAAATTATAAGAATATGGAGAGTTATATGAAAACTGGGTGTTTTGCAAATGTTGAACTTAAAATATGGCTACTAATACTAGAAAAAGCTCAATAAGTCCAAGTATGCAGTTTTGATGATATTCTTGCAGAAAAACGTAATGTGAATGTAAATGCCTCCTTCACGATTTGCTCAAATGTGCCTGGGTGACTTCACACTTCAAGTTCTCTGTCCGAAACATTGCATTACACTGCTCCCATCTTGTGGACACCATCGGAATTACAACAAGAGTGATGGCTAGAGGCAGGACCTTTCTGTTGCATTTCAAAGATGGTGGTAGAAAAAAAACGTTGTTTTTTTCTTTGTATTTTCTTCTACCAGATCGATTGTGTTATATTCTCCTACATTCAATTCATATTTACACAAACGTCAAAGTGTTTCCTTTCAAATGGTACCAAGAATATGCATATCCTTGCTTCAGGGCCTGAGCTCCAGGCAGTTAGATTTGGGTGTCATTTTAGGCACAAATTGAAAAAGAGGGGGCTATCCTTAAGGTAGTTACAGTTGAAGTTTACATACACTTAGGTTGGAGTCATTAAAACTCATTTTTCAACCACTCCACAGATTTCTTGATAACAAACTATTGTTTTGGAAAGTCAAGTCAGTTAAGACATCTACCACATTCTTATCGGCAGACTAAAAAGCCTTGGTTTCTCAAATGACTGCCTCGCCTGGTTCACCAACTACTTCTCTGATAGAGTTTAGTGTGTCAAATCGGAGGGCCTGTTGCCCGGATCTCTGACAGTCTATGGGGGTGCCACAGGCTTCAATTCTCAGGCCGACTCTTCTCTGTATACTTCTCTGTATACATCATTGAGGTCGCTCTTGCTGCTGGTGATTCTCTGATCCACCTCTATGTAGACGACACCATTCTAAATACTGTACATCTGGCCCTTCCTTGGACACTGTGTTAACTAACCTCCAAACGAGCTTCGATGCCATTCAACTCCCCTTCTGTGGCCTCCAACTGCTCTTAAATGCAAGTAAAACTAAATGCATTCTCTTCAACCTATCGCTGCCCGCACCTGCCCGCCCATCCAGCATCACTACTCAGGATGGTTCTGACTTAGAATATGTGGACAGCTACAAATACCTAGGTGTCTTGCTAGACTGTAAACTCTCCTTCCAGACTAACATGAAGCATCTCCAATCCAAAATTCAATCTAGAATCAGCTTCTTCTATCGCAACAAGCATCCTTCATTCATGCTGCCAAACATACCCTCGTAAAACTGACTCTCCTACCGATCCTCGACTTCTGCGATGTCATTTACAAAATAGCCTCCAACACTCTACTCGACAATTTGGATGCAGTCTATCACAGTGCCATCCGTTTTGTCACCAAAGTCCCATATACTACCCACCACTGCGACCTGTATGCTCTCGTTGGCTGGCCCTCGCTTCATCCTCGTCGCCAAACCAACTGGCTCCAAGTCATCTAAAAATCTTTGCTAGGTATAGCCCCGTCTTATCACAGCTCACTGGTCACCATAGCAGCACCCACCCGTAGCACGCACTCCAGCAGGTATATTTCACTGGTCACCCCCAAAGCCAATTCCTCTTTGGCCGCCTTTCCTTCCAGTTCTCTGCTGCCAATGACTGGAACAAACTGCAAAAATCAGTGAAGCTGGAGACTCATATCTCCTTTACTAGCTTTAAGGACCAGCTGTCAGAGCAGCTCACAGATCACTGCACCTGTACATAGCCCATCTGTAAATTGCCCATCCAACTATCTCATCCCCGTACTGTATTTGTTTGTTTTGTTTATTCCATGTGTAACTCTGTGTTGTATGTGTCAAACTGCTTTAATTTATATTGGCCAGGTCGCAGTTGTAAATAAGAACTTGTTCTCAACTAGCCTACCTGGTTAAATAAAGGTGAAATAAAATTTTAAAACCTACGTTCTAAGTGCTCTGGAGAAGGTTTTCATCAAGGATCTTTCTGTACTTTGCTCCGTTCATCTTTGCCTCAATCCTTTTACTGAGGAGTGGCTTCCGTCTGGCCACTCTACTATAAAAGCCTAATTGGTGGAGTGCTGCGAGGATGGTTGTACTTCTGGAAGGTTCTCCCATCTCCACAGAGGAACTCTAGAGCTCTGTCAGAGTGACCATTTGGTTCTTGGTCACCTCCCTGACTAAGTCCCTTCTCCCCCGATTGCTCAGTTTGGCCAGGCGGCCAGCTATAGGAAGGGTCTTGGTGGTTCCAAAGTTCTTACATTTAAGAATGCCACTGTGTTCTTGGGGACCTTCCAATGCTGCAGAAATGTTTTGTTTCCCTACCCCAGATTTGTGCCACGACACAATCCTGTCGCTGAGCTCTACGGATAATTCCTTCGACCTCATGGCTTGGTTTTTGCTCTGACATGCACTGCCAACTGTGTGACCTTATATAGACACGTGTGCCTTTCCAATTCATGTCCAATAAATTTAATTTACCACAGGTGGACTCCAATCGAGTTGTAGAAACATCTCAAGGATGATCAATGGAAGCAAGAATCTCATAGCAAAGGGTCTGAATACTTATGTAAATAGGGTATTTCTGTTTTCTTTTTCAAATACTTTGTTTTCTCTTTGTCATTATGGGGTATTGTGTGTAGATTGCTGAGGAAATTGTTTTACTTAATCCATTTTAGAATAAGGCTGTAACAACAAAATGTGGAAAATGTCAAGGGGTCTTTCCAGAGGCACTGTACCTACATTTAATATATACCTATATTTCCATGTGCTCCTGCAACATCGACTCGGTAGTATTACCCCATGTACATAGCCAAGCTATCTTTGACCATTGTCCATTTAAAATTGCTATTGTAATCATTTGTTTTTGTATTCTGCATTGCTGGGAAGGGCCTGTACGTAATCATTTCACTTTTAGTCTACACCTGTTGTTTACCAAGAATGTGACAATTAAAATGGGATTTGAATACTACCACGATGCTGTGATGCAGGTCTTTAGATGTTTTACACATAAAGGTATGTAATTCCAAATTTTAATCTAAACATTCTATTTTGTTGGACTTGAGCATTACTTTTCCGTGTGCGAGCATGCACTGGTTTTATACCACCACAATGGGAAGGAGAAAGCACACGGAGAAGTATCACTTGAGTCCAGTAAAATGGAATATAGCCTTGTGGATGAAGTTTGGAATGACACAGCGCTTCAAAGAAAGTGTTACCTTCTGTTGCATAGCTCCCTGAACAGTTGTACTTCTATGGATATAGTTAGACTTTTTGTTGTATGTATTTCCAGACATATATTGGCTTATTGACTCAAGTCTACTGGAGACCTTTAGCCAAGGCCTTTGATGTGGTTGGTGCCCTTTTCAGAGAGGCAGAGTAGGCTTTTAAATCCATGGTGGATAAATACTGCTGATGTCTGGTCCAATGCAAGGAAGTGCATTCAGTTAAGAGTTTCAGTGTGTGTATGGGGGGTCTTGGTGTGTGTGTATGAGGGGGTGGGGGTGGGGGGTCTTGGTGTGTGTGTATGGGGGAGGGGTCTTGTGTGTGTGTATGGGGGGTCTTGGTGTGTGTGTATGGGGGGTCTTGGTGTGTGTGTGTATGGGGGGTCTTGGTGTGTGTGTATGGGGGGTCTTGGTGTGTGTGTGTATGGGGGGTCTTGGTGTGTGTGTGTGTATGGGGGGCTCTTGGTGTGTGTGTATGGGGGGTCTTGGTGTGTGTGTGTATGGGGGGTCTTGGTGTGTGTGTATGGGGGGTGGGGGTCTTGGTGTGTGTGTGTGTATGGGGGGGGTGGGGGGACTTGGTGCGTGTGTGTATGGGGGGTCTTGGTGTGTGTGTATGGGGGGGTCTTGGTGTGTGTGTATGGGGGGTCTTGGTGTGTGTGTGTATGGGGGGCTCTTGGTGTGTGTGTATGGGGGGTCTTGGTGTGTGTGTGTATGGGGGGTCTTGGTGTGTGTGTATGGGGGGTGGGGGTCTTGGTGTGTGTGTGTGTATGGGGGGGGTGGGGGGGACTTGGTGCGTGTGTGTATGGGGGGTCTTGGTGTGTGTGTATGGGGGGGTTCTTGGTGTGTGTGTATGGGGGGGTCTTGGTGTGTGTGTATGTGGGGGTTCTTGGTGTGTGTGTATGGGGGGGGTCTTGGTGTGTGTGTATGTATGTGCAACTGTCAAATCAAAATCAAAGTCAATTGTATTAGTCACATGCGCCAAATAAGAGGTAAAAGTAACAAGTAATTAAAGAGCAGCAGTAAAATAACAATAGTGAGACTTTGTACAAGGGGGTAGCGATACAGAGTCAATGTGCGGGGGCACCGGTTATTTGAGGTAATATGTACATGTTGGTAGAGTTATTAAAGTGACTATGCATAGATTACAACAGAGAGTAGCAGTGGTGTAAAGAGGAGGTGAGGGGGAGGGGGGACACTGCAAATAGTCTGGGTAGCCTAGACTAGATGTTCAGGAGTCTTATGGCTCGGAGATAGAAGCTGTTTAGAAGCGACTTGGAACAAGACTTGGCTCTCTGGTACCGCTTGCCATGCAGTAGCAGAGAGAAAAGTCTATGACTAGGGTGGCTGGAGTATTTGAGAATTTTTAGAGCTTTCCTCTGATACCGCCTGGTATAGAGGCTGAGGATGGCAGGAAACTTGGCCCCAGTGATGTACTGGGCCATTCGCACTACACTCTGTAGTGCCTTTTGGTCGGAGGCCGAGCAGACCAGGCAGTGATGCAACCAGTCAGGATGCTCCCGATGGTGCAGCTGCTGAATCTTTTGAGGATCTGAGGACCCATGCCAAATCTGTATCTGTGCGTGCATCTGTGCGTGTTTGCATGTGCATGTGAATATATACATGCATGTGGGTGCAGGTGCATTTGCGTTTTGCAGAATTTACTGTTTTGACCCCAGCATCAATATTACTTTTTCTCTCATCAGTTCATTATCATATTTCTATCTTGAAACACAACGTTGAGTGGCTTTATCTGAATTGCCATACATGCGTCATAAACAGCCGGCCATGTGTGGGTACAAAAAAAGAAAGTTTAATAGTAAGAAACATTTAGAAAATCTAGTATACTTTAAATGCTTGATGTCATTTTGGCTTTGACAACCACTGACCATCAGATATAGAGATGTGCTACCGAAATCAACGAATAGCGGGAAGCGATGCAATCGTACGCGACGCGTTCTCAATATGCCAAAATATGTTTTATATGATGTGAAGTTTTGAAACTCTTGTATAGTTTAAATGCCCGGATGTTATACTCATCTCGGCTCTTCATATAGTAAGATTTGATGCACACTTTCAACAATTTATTGGAAGAAGTGGGCTGCGAGTGACAGGCCCTAGTTGTCTTCAAGTAGCCAGACAACAGAACTAGGCTGCTGGGAAAATGCTGAATAGCCAAGCTTCTGCAGTGGTGCTCAAATGTAGGCTAAGTAGCTTTTGTTCTCCTTAAATTTATCAGGAGTATTTGCATCTCTGAAACCAGACGTATTTCCTTTTTTATACCCAAAGTAGATTTCTGTTTTCTCATTGAAAAGTGTTTCTTGTTCTCTTGGCCTTCATCAGAGCTTTTAAACTAAATCCTAAACCTTCTTTTGATTTGTGAATGTGTCGGCACTGGGGACGCAGGATGTGGCTGTGTTATTAATGTCACGTTAATCAGGCCTTTTGATTTGTGAATGTGTCGGCACTGGGATCGCAGGATGTGGCTGTGTTAGTAATGTCACGTTAATCAGGCCTTTTGATTTGTGAATGTGTCGGCACTGGGGACGCAGGATGTGGCTGTGTTAGTAATGTCACGTTAATCAGGCCTTTTGATTTGAACGGATCGTTTTAGCTTTGTAGGTCAGGTACCTATTTCATAATTTGATTCATAGATCAAGCCTTAGCAGTCATTCTGATATCATTCCCAGTGATCAGTGCTGTAGTTTATTATGTTGCTCTCCAGCGGTTCTGAATGCACCTGACGATCCACATGTTTCGGTGAAATAGCCTTTGATATGGCTGTAAGAAGGATTGGTGGAACTACAGTGCAGACTGATGGAGCTTCTTCCATGGCTGCTCTTGTACTAAGTTGACCTACTGTTTGTGCTGGTGCTTCTGCTGGTCCTGGCATGGTTTAGAGACCTGTTCAGAAATCTTGCGCTCATGAATGTGTCGTGTCAAAGGACAGTGAATAAAGTTAACTTCATAGCTTTCATTGGTAAGGTTATCAACACGACTCATGTTGTGGAAAGCAGAAATGCCAGGATGAAGGTTATTGTGCATACAGCAAATTAGTTATTGGGGGTAACAGATGTTACTGTCAAAATGGTTGTTAACATGCTTTAATAATCTTAAGGGTGGATTGTTTCAGCATAATATAGATAAAGACTGAACTGTTGGAGCTACAAACTAATATGTCTCCAATAATGAAAGTTAGCCACAGTGGACTAGCCTAGCCAGCTAATACTGTAAACATCAATGTGCCCGCTCAGGAAGCTAGTGTTTCACTAGCTTTTTCTTGCTCAATGAATTAAATTTCGCATAATGTTTAGGCATAATTTTCTAATTTCAAGTAACTAACTGCATGTGTGTGTGTGTGTGTGTGTGTGTGTGTGTGTGTGTGTGTGTGTGTGTGTGTGTGTGTGTGTGTGTGTGTGTGTGTGTGTCATGTATGGTACAATGGCGGTTTAAAAACGACATTAAGATAACCAGAGTTTGATTTCTAAACCAGGTGAGTTCTCAAATTGCAGCTGCTCAATACCATGGTGGGCAGCATCATGTTGAATGCATTGGACTATAAAGTATGGAGAATGATAAAGAGTTTGTATGATTGTAGAAAAAGCTGTTGGGGAATGAATGTTTGAGTTTTAAATGCTAAATATTTAGTGAATGTGAGTATATTTAGGTGGTTTAAATGATTAACATTATTTCTATTAGTATTCAAATGTTTTGATAGGCCAAATCTGATTTGTTTTGAAATAAAACATTTAAAAAAATTAAATGCTTGTGCTGTTTTTGATTATTGATTATATGTGGGTGATGATTGGGTTATGTATCGGTTATGAATGGGTTATGTATCGGTTATGAATGGGTTATGTATCGGTTATGAATGGGTTATGTATCGGTTATGAATGGGTTATGTATCGGTTATGAATGGGTTATGTATCGGTTATGAATGGGTTATGTATCGGTTATGAATGGGTTATGTATCGGTTATGAATGGGTTATGTATCGGTTATGAATGGGTTATGTATCGGAATGGGTTATATGAATGGGTTATGTATCGGTTATGAATGGGTTATGTATCGGTTATGAATGGGTTATGTATCGGTTATGAATGGGTTATGTATCGGTTATGAATGGGTTATGTATCGGTTATGAATGGGTTATGTATGGATTATGAATGGGTTATGTATCGGTTATGAATGGGTTATGTATCGGTTATGTGTGGTTTATGTATGGATTATGAATGGATTACGTATAAATTATGTATGGATTAGTATTGGGATATGTATGGGTTATATATGGTTATGAATGGGTTATGTATAGTTATGTGTGGCTTATGTATGGAATATGAATGGATTATGAATGGATTACGTTTAAATTATGTATGGATTAGTATTGGGATA